>NC_134572.1:149824104-149924104 GCF_050947875.1 Dermacentor variabilis
GACCTCTTGCGGCCCCATCTGTGTTGTGCATTGTTAGCGTTGTAATATTCTGAGCTTGCTGGAACTGAATAAAGGGAAAATCAGACATCCACCCGTTCGTAGCAATTGCTACAAAGGAAACCCATACGGGTTCCTCGAAAGAAAGGTTGACAAATTTTACGCATGAGAGAGAGAGAGAGAGAGAGAGAGAGAGAGAGAGGACAGGGACGGTGGGGAGGTCAACCAGATGAGCGCCCGGTTCGCTAACCTACACTGGGGGTGGGGAAAAGGGGAATAGAAAAAGAAATCAGTCCTCGCTGCTTGGTCTGTTCTGTGCTGTAAAGCACCCCGATTTTTTAATATATTTTTTTTCACTCTAGACGATCGGGACCGAAGCAGATGTTAGGCAGATGGTACCTGCGTTGCGCCGGTCTTTCTCATGACTTCCGGCTACATTGTAATTTTCGAGTATAATGAATGAAAACGATGCACGGCGGTTCCACTGGCGTTACTGCTATGGCGCAGCGCCTTTTGCTTGTCCCCCTGCTTGTCTCGGCAGACATGCATAGCCCATCGATCTGAGCGATACATATATATAGACCTCATCGGTCCCGGCTGTCGCCGCGTTGGTATATATTTCCAGCTCGACCGGGAATGTGAAACCTCTTTTTAAAGGGACCCTGAAACGCTTTTGACGATTTTCTACAAACGTATTGACACGTTAGAGTAGGTCCTTCTGATCATTAATTGACACATCTAAGTGCTCCGCGTAAAGCGTGTAATTTATTATAAGGTTTTAAATATGCACATCGCTGCGGATCGCAGCGCACTGCTCGGCAGAATTTTAAGCCGCCCCTACCCATATGACCGAAATCACCCATACGACGTCAGTGGGGCGAGCTATCCGATTGGCTGACAAGGGCGCGTGATCGATAATTTTTCCAACTTTATGGTAAACAAATGATCTTCGTAATAGTTGGAATGTTAGTTAATTTGTTTTTATGAAAAGAGAGTAACATAAAGAGAATGCACAAGAATAATTTTTCTGTACACTTAAGCACTTCCGGCACACAGCATGTGTCGTCTGCTTGTGTTACAACGTACTCCGTCTTGAAGAGAGCTCCGCGGTCAGAGTCGGTCTCAGTCTTTTCGCGAGCACCATGATTCGACTTTGTTGCCTTGTGGACTGCAAACGTAGCGACTGGCAATATGTCAAGCTGCGACATCGTGTCCCTCTGCAAGGCAGCGTACGAGCGAACGAGCTGCTGCGCATCGGACTGTCGCTATCCGATCGTCGCCACAGTATTTGCGCGTTTGTGGCCGTCACTTTACACCGGAAGATTACTAACGCAATAGCGTTTCCCGAGTCCAGTATTAGGGAAAACGCAAGCGCAAGGGGACAGAGTCTGGCCGCTTGACTTTGCCGTAACGGGATGAGCCATGAAATGAGCAGAAGGGCAAATGCGAATGGTCTGCACGGTGCAGCCACCTGGTGGCACAGAGCTCAACCATACACAGTAGCAGCAACGAAGTGTATTCTTCTTTGCTGCTGGTGTGTATTTTTCGCAGGAGTGTAATCATGAACACGTTGTTTTTATAAATGTTTAAAATGTTTTACACTTGGTTAGAGCAATATTAGCGCTTTGTTTGGCTGGTTAAGCGCTGCACCAACAAGTGTATGGACCGTGCAGACCGATCAGGCCGCTCACGTACGTCTACGCTAAAGTTCCTTCATTAGCTTGAGTTTATGCCTACAGTCATTTGCCGAAATGACCAGCTTGCCTGTGGTTACCGGAATACAAGACACGTTCGGCGCTACGACAGAATGCTCGCAACGCACGCTGCTTCGATAGCTCTCGCTTGGGGTCGACGGCCAAGCGGCTGGCGGAGCGGTCTCGCGCGGGCGGGGGCGGGCTCCAAAACAAACGGAAGTGGACGATGTGACGTCGCATCGTGACGCTGAACCAGTGAAGGCGGAGCTTAGCCCCACTCGCTCGGCGAACGAGTTGAGGAGGAAAAGCATGGCTAGGGAGGAGGGTAACTTCTAATCGCTTGTAGCTCCATAAATACGTAACGCTTCACTTAAATTGTGGTGCGAATGTTCTACTTAAGCCGTACCCTACGCGTCTACAAAATTTGTCCGAACCGTTTCAGGGGCCCTTTAATGACCGTGTATATTACCGAAGAACGAAGCGCCACGGAACACGCTGGTCCTGTTCGTGCGTGCTGGAGCTTTTACTTCCCTCTCTCTAGATCTCTCTCTTTTTTTTTTTCTTGCTCTCTCGCCATTGTGAAACACTTCGCGGCCCTTTTTGAAATGGCGAAACAATCTGCTGTCCACATCCTGGCTGCTCGGGAAATGCGAAAAATATTGCCCGATGAATTCAACGCGAAATGAGGAAAGGTGGGGAGGTGGGAGGAGGGGGGCGAGGGTTGGGTATTACGCTGCTTTATATAGGCGGCCCACGAATGGTGTGCGCTCGGGATTGCCCCACCCTTGGTCATCTTTATATGCCCTAAGACGGGTGTCCTTTTTCTCTTCCCTCTCTCTCTCTCTCTCTCTCTCTCTCTGAGAGAAAGCGAGAGGAAAGCAGTGTAGTGCTGCGACTCGATCACCGTGGCCGTGCGTCTTTTGGCATATTTTTTCTTATTTTTTCGACTCCAGCGGCATTTCGAGGTTAAAAGTTTCACCGTCTCCCAGCGGTTGGCGACTTTTGGTTCCTCCCTCTCTACGGAATGAATGGCTTCTTTGATTTTTCTATATCTTTTTTTCGTCACTTGAAGCAACTCTGTACGGCAGTTTGTCTCGGCAAGAAAACCGGGTCTATCAAAGATAAAAAGGAAAAGAAATGGAAGTACACCGGGCAGACGAGAAGTGAAAAGGGCCTCGGAGGCGCGGCCTCGAAAAACACTCCGCAAACTCTAGGGGCGCCGGCGCCGGAAGCTCCGTTTAAGAGAAAAGGAATCGGGATAATAAAAGAGGGAGAAAAAAAAACGCAGTAAGGGCGGCAGTAAGGAAGAACAAAGGGTAGTGCGTCGTTGGAGTCGGTGACTCGAGCACAAAGAGAACGCGGCCGTTCGCCAAGGAAAAAAAAAAAAAATTCCTTAGGAAGGCAGCGAAAAGGTTTTCGCGGGCGTCGGATTGGGATCGAATCAAGTGTGCCGCTGGCCCCCCCGTGGACGGTTTGGTTGTTGGTGCCTCGCGGTCATTGGGCGCCCGGTTCTCCCCGCTGACTCTTCTCGGTTTCTCGAAGCGAGCGGAAGCAGCCCTGCGGTTTGTGTCGTCGTTAAAACCGTGCAGCGTGTCTGGAAAGCCGCAGTGCCTGGCGTCGTCTCGGCCGAATCGTAACCGCAAGTTCGAGAAATTAGTCGGAGCACGTGTTATTTGGCATGTACGATTCGCCGTCCGGAAAGGCCGTGCTAGTGAGGTTAATCGGAGCAGAAGTCAGTCTGACATACGCAAGCCGTCGACTCTCGCCGCCGTTTCGTAGGAAACAGCTTTTTTTTCGTAACTGTGTTCCCCGATTGGCAGGCTTTGTTCGACGCGACATCGCACTGCACGCTTTTGGCGAGGCGGGGCGTCGTCGTTTCTTCTTTTTTTCCTTCCGGGGGAACGCCGGCGAGTCGAGGTTTCGTGCCTGTGCCCGAGTGGGTGTTAGTTTATGCTGATGACCGCCGGCACCGCCCGTGCCCTTTTACGTAGCCCGCCCTCCACCTCCGTTCTCCTTGGCTTTCTTTCTCCTGCGGCAACGGCGGCGTATTCTCTCGCAGGCACGGGCTTTGAGGCACATTTACGCGTCCTGGGCGCCGTCTTTGGGAAGCGAGTGGGTATCGCGCGGCGGTTCTGTGTTTACACCGCCGACGGTGTGAGCTAAGCCCGGTACCATTGTTCCGCTCCCTGTCGATGCGCACATTTGCGTCAGTCTTGGGTCGGCGAAGTTTTCGCTAAACAGAGCTCTCTCTCTCTTTCTCTATCTCTCTCGTTTTCTCTCACTCCGTGCGCAAGCGTGCGTTCCTTAATTCTTTGAATCTGGGTCAATTACCTTGACTGAGTTCTTTCTATACCAGATAGTTTTTACCCCGTGCGATGTCTCCGTATCAGACCGTACAGTGTCGGCTGCCTTATCGAGAGAATTACGACGCACGTTAATACGGAGATCCATATTTCGTAGGGATGCCTTGCATCCCTTCGCAGCTTGGCTTACGTATGTGTTCGCCCCCCCCCCCCTTTTTTTTTTCTCTGCAGTCAAGTGCTTCTATACACGTAGAGTAAGTCGTCGTGGCTAAAACTCATCGACCATACGTAGGTAAAGCGTCCGGCACTGCCGTACGCTGCCATGCTTTCAATGTAGCTGTTCACAAGGTGTGCGCGCTCGCACTCCGATGCGGCTCTGCCCCTCTCTCTCACGCTTTCTCTCTTGCGTGAAGCACCCCCCCCCCCCCCCCCCCCCCCCCCCCCCGTGTAGCAGGCTGGGCGACTCGGCCAATATTTGGGTCGCGCTTCTTCAGCTAGAGAGTTCTCCTCGACAGTCCCGTGCGCAGCCATTTCCGGCGCCGTCGATACTGTACGTCCTCACCGATTTTTTTAAAGAGAGGGTCGGTGCTGAAAAGTGGGGAGAGCCTGCTCTTCAAACGAACGGCAACTGCATCGTTTTCTTTTTTTTTTTTTTTCATTTTGTTGTTGTCCCGAAGATATCGCAGCGCTTCTGCTTGCGAGTTAGCTTATTGTTTCTTTTTCTTTTGCTCTCGCGTTTGCGTTTTTGGTCCGTTCTTTCCGCACCGATGCGAGGTTGCACATGCGTCGGTTCATCGCAAGCAGGGGGTGAGACCCACCACGAGGGAGCCCGGTTGTGGCGTAGCGTCTTCCTTGGAGGAGAGCTCTCTCTCTCTCTCTCTCTCTCGTACGTGCGTTCGTTCTCAGCGCGCCTTGCGTGCGAGCTTCGATCCGGCGCGCGTGTGAAGAAGGCCGTCCCCACGAAGCTCCTGTGCCGAGAAGCCGCCCTGCCAGGGGAAGAAGCGCATGCTGTACGGGTGGTATAAGAGGGAAAGAAAAAAAATAGTAAAATAGCGGGGAAGGTGGCCGCCTCGCACTTTGCCCCCCCGCCGCTGAATTGGAAATCGAATCCGTTCTCTTCGCGCCCTGGCCTCCTCTGGGAAGAAGCCTGGCGCATAACAAGCCGCCGCAGAAGCAGGCTTCGCAAACGCGTCTATTTCTTTTTTCTTTCTTCTCGAAAGCCCGTTTTCTGTGCTGAAAAACAGGACTGCTTTTTTTTTTCTTTTTGTGGAAGCACGCGTTCGTCGGCCACATTGTTTTGCCGCGCTTTTATCTACCGTTCGGCAGCGAGCGGGCTCTTCCGCTAGCCGTTTTCACGACAGAGAGAGAAAAGGTGAGGGAAAAATAAATAAATCCGGTGCTTGGCTTCGACCTTTTCGTTCATTCACGCCCCCCGTTGTGCAACTCGTGGGCTACCCCGTTACGATGGCTTTCTCAGTGTGCAGAGTTGTCTCTCTACTGCGGTGCACCGAGGTCGCTGGTTCGTCTCCCGGCAGGAATTCCGTGGGGGAGGAGATGCCGATACGGTTGTGTGCCGAAATCTTCACGAGCACGATAAAAAAAAAAAAATGTCCACAGTGGGATTTCGCTTCGACTCGTTGAAATCAGTCGCCGTACACAGATGCGGTGGAACGTTGCTCACGACTGAGCCAGCGAGAGTGAGTGCCAAAGGTCGCGATGTTCTGTTGTCGCGTGACCGCCTTCTGCGTTACCTCTTGGGAAACGAAAGCTAAAGTGATTTGTATCTCTGCCGTAGTATAATATTAAGGGCGCTCTGAGGTTTGCCAACATTACTCGAGAATGTCGATGTCTAGGATGTTCATTCAACGCGCGCGCACACACACGCACACAAATGGTCTGAAATGTCATGTCAGTAGTGCTTTACCACGTGTCGTGACTTCTTTGCATAAGGACACCTGTTCGTCAGTAAGGTATGATGGGACGTAGTACATATGCGGTATAAACCGTGGCTCCTCCAAGAGATGGAGGTGCACTTGGTGTAGTCGGGACGCGCCCTCTCCGCGTCTTCCCCTCCAGTACCCCACGAACGTTCATACGCGCTATCCTGGACACTGCAGCGAACTAGAATACTGGAGCTTGTAAAATGTCTGAATTCCCCCGTATTTGTCGAATTCGCCGTTCTTTCTGCGCTGACTGAAAAAGGCCGACATGGCGCAATTCGCCTGCGACCGCAATAGCATCCCAGGACGAGCTAGAGCTCTCTCTCTCTCTCGCTCTCTACCGACTGCTACGTACGCACCTTCGTTTCACGGGCGAGGTGCTCATGCTGAGCTACACGCAATGCCACAAATGCAGCAGCGGCAGCAACTGCGTCGACGACTGTAGTGGAACGCCACATTACTTCGAAGGCCGAGCAAAGTCTCGTCTTCCCCGTTTCCCCGAGTATCGCCATCATCATCCCGGGCAGTCCCGTGAATGGAATCGCCTGTCGCACCCCTCCCCCTCCCCCTCGACGTCATTTCCTCTCCGCGAACAGTATCCCCAATGAATTGGCCCGAGTCGCGGCGCTGCTGTCGCCCCTTTCCTCGAGCTTGTTCTCTTCTTCCCGCTCGGCCATGCCCGGGCTGCAGGCAGGCAACAACAAAGCCTCCCCGTGTTCTTATTTTTCTTTTCGTTACCCGCCCTGCGATCTCGTCGACGCGCGCCGGAGCAGCTCCGGGGCTCATCATCGCTGTCGTTTCGTTCGCAGTCGGCATGTCGCTTGCCGCTCGCCAACTTCGCGTTCGCTTTCGGCGCCTCTCCATTTCGCCGGGATTTATATTGCTTTTCTTCCTCGCGTCGCGATGCTCAACCGGTGCGTTCCTTCTCTTTTCTTTCTTTTTTGGTGAAGTTGTGTTTCTCCCCTCTCTCTCATTCGCTGAACCACTCTCTCTCGCTGCATCCGCAGCCTCGTGTCGTCGTGTTTCGGTTCCGCTACGTTGCTCGGTGCCGATTTTGTTGCGAGCGGCCCGCGAGGTGTTATTGCTTTATTGTTATTGAGATAGTTTCTTTTTTCCATTCGTTTTTTTTTTCTGAGTCTCTGCTGTGTTTGTTTTTGTTACGTTTAGGAAATGCGCCGAAAGAAAAAGGACGAGTGAAGCCTTTGGGAATCTCCCGAGAGCTTTCTTTCCAGGACCCGCTGGTGTTTCGGGTGTGCCCTTTCCCCCCCTTCTGTCTCTTCATAATCTATATAATCACTCCCTACTTTCTTTCACTTATTTCTCATTTTTTTCTTCACCTTTTTCTTTTCGCTCTTTGCGTGACTATCTCGGTAACTCGCCGGCGCTTGGACTAGGATGCTGCGTGGATTTTTTTTTCGCAGAAACCGATTTGGGGCGCGTGAAATTGAATTTGGTTTGGTGGCATGTTTGTTACTTTGAAGCGTATTGCGAGAGAGGAGCTTCCTCTTTTGCCTTTGCCAGTATTTTTTTTATTGTCTTCATGTAGCAAGTTTGTTGACAAGTTCTGTTATTCCTCGTCCCGTACGAAATAAACGGAATTGCTACGAAGGAAACCCATACGGTTTCCTCGAAAGAAAAGCCTCACAGTTGAAGAAAAATTTGTCCTGGTCCGGGACTCGAACCCGGGACCACCGAACGAACGGGTGGATGTCTGATTTTCCCTTTATTAATTGCTTCTCTCCACCTTGCGGGTTTCCGCAGAACTCCTACGTCATAGGGCATAGAAGTTGGTAGTTTCGCTTGGCCTGGCGCTTTGTAAAGATAGGTTTTCAGCCTGATCTACTATTTAGACAATAGTTCAATAGTTCTACGTGTCTTATCACCCGTGGCGGCAGCGTCCGAGCCAATGACGAAGCGCGAAATGAATCGCAAGTGGAGTAGATCGTTACAAAAAAAAAAAAAAAGAAATAAATGCGGGCCCCACATGCCTTCCCGGTCGCCGTTCTTCAACGCTGTCTCACCGCCTGCGTTTAATTGTTGGCGGAAATGGAGGAAACTCGCCTCGGCGTAGAAAAACGAAACCCAACACGTAGTTTCCCTAAATGCGGCGCCTTTCCAATGCGGCGCCTGCCCAGGATTTGGCGGTTGTCTCGGATTATCGAGCCGGCCACTACAGCCGGGGATTTAAACCATCGACCTCTAGGGCTCGGCAACTCAGCGCCGTTTCGACTACCGAGCCCATAGGCTAGTCGGCACGAAAGGGACATTTAAAAATGTACAGTTGGCAGCGCGGCGAGCAGAGCAGAGGCGATCCCTCGCGCCCACGGTCAGCGCAGGGAGCGGTGTGTGCGCCGATCTCTCCCGTAAGGTCCGCAGTTCTTGGCGTCGTTTTTGATCCGCCGCCATGTTTGCTGCGAAGCAATGTTTGTGTGACTCTAGGCGGGTAGAGTTGAGAAGTGCGGGGAGCAAGGGGGGGGGGGAGGCACGTGCTTCTTCTGCCTTGAACGGTAGCGTGCTGCTTACGTAAGGTCCGTCTCCTTTGGCATGTGCGCGGGGTCAGATATCTCCGAGGGAACGGGTGGCGGGCGTATAAGAGGGCGTCCGCTGTCGGCGACGCCGCTGCGATAGGTGCGTGCGCCTCCTCCCCCCCGTGTTTATAAACAAGGCGCCCGGGGTGCTCCTTCGCTGCCTCCCCCTCCCCCCACCCGGCGGCAGCCTTCGGGCCGACCCGTGTATATTTTCCCAAGCGATTTTCTCGCACCCCGAAGAGCATAGCAGCCCATTGCTGATCCTTTATTTTCCTTCTTCATTGTTTTTCTTGCTTGGCGAGCTTGCCAAAGCACCTCCTGCAACTGCAACAATCGTTTTAACGAAAAAAAAAAAAAGAACTGATTTGCGGAAAGATTTCGTACCTGCTGCGTCATTGCAGACATTACACCAGAGTGGGCACGATTAATAAAACAAAGCACGAGACAAAGGCTGCTCGAGATGAAATCCCTATAAGTGCCGGGAGACGGGCAGATTGGCCTTCGGAGTGTGGAGAATGAGTTCCACCTGTAGCAGCCTTGTGAAGAAGACATAGACTCATTTATTTATTTGTAGCGTATGCAGTGTGGCAACCTCTGGGGCCAAGAAACAGAAAACACGCACAATCACTTTTCCTGGAGTATGGAAGAAATAATCATCACAAATATGGATATCGGGCGACAGAATGTTTCAATCTCCCTAATAAACTTCTATTTACTTACAACTACCATGTTTCTAGTGCATTGGAAGGATTTTTTCTTTTATTGTCCCTGACCAATGTGTGTCCTTTTTTTTCATTTTCTATATGCAGCCTTACGGGTCGGAAGGCTTCGACCAAGATTCACCAAGGTACTCCTCTCCGAAGCCACCGGGCCTTTATGGGGAGCCTTATTTTATTGGTAAGAACTGTACATTTTATTTTGGTGTGGTGTAGCTACTTCTATATTTTGTTTCACACATCACATGTAACACTGTGTAAACAAGGAAGGCTTTCCGCAGTGACTGCGTTCACACAAAAAAATAATTCAGTGCTTTTTGCAGGCAATTAGGTGGAACTGTTCTTCATTTAGGCTCATTGTTGATGAAAAGCAGCTTTAATTTATTTAAATGAAAAGAAAAACTGTGATATGTGAGTACTAATAGGCTGTATTATATCTTTTTTCGTACAGTTTTTTGTTGCTTTTCGCAAGTCGCGCATGCCACATGGCTTGTGTGAGCATACATCGCTTTTGCTTTGTCTTGTCTAATCTCATAAATTTGATATGGCACTCAAAAGATACCACCCAAAGTACACGTCGTAGAGCAAATTTTCAGTTGGCCATTAGAACAACAATGAAGAAAATCTTCAGGTGAGTTGTCAGACCTAGGCCCTTTCGAGTCAGAGTTGTATACCCTAATCACTTTACACGAAACATGCAAAGTGATACATTTTTATGACCAAACTTAATGAGTAGCTTCCACAGCATTGTATGCTAAAGTATAAAACGCAGTACAGTTGTTGTCATATTTATATGTAACACAGTTGCATGAAGTACGTTCTAGTGCCACAATTTTTAGAGTACATGACCGAAGGATGTCAAACATTGCCCCACAAATCTTGTGCTGTACCAATGTGATTTTTGTGGGCCCCTATGCAGACGGGGGCCATGGTGGAGGAGGTGACCCTTGGTCCTCAAACCAAAGCCTGCAGCCTTCTTCATACTCTTACCTGGGGAACCAGACCTCACACCTGCCCTCCACGTCGTCTGCCTTCTCGTCCATGCACCTCCCTCCCGAATCAATGGTGAGGGGTGGCCGCAGCACAAGGACAGTCTCGATGAAGACACATGTTAGGGAATTTCTTTCCTAAGCCGCAAGTTTCTGCATTCTTTTTCTTACTTTTTTTTTTTTGTAGCAGCTACTGCATCCGCTATTGTTCATATGAATGGTATGCAACAAAATGAGAGCTATACTAGAGGCAACACACATGTGTGACAGCATTCCTAAAAATAGTCCCATGGTCTCATTCACCATTTGCTTAAGCTGGGAAAAAGAAAACGTAGACACTTTACTATCTACAGCACTTATAAGACATGAAATACACCAGGGGCACTTTTGACTTCTATTATATTTCATGCCATGCTCTTCCTCGTTTTTGTGAGTGTGAGACCGTTACGAGCCGTGCTGATTGGGTTACTGCTTTTTCCTGGGATTGAAGTTCTCTGAAACCTTAGCTCACATTCCTTCCCAAGTGCTCTGCTTCAAGTGTTCTTAAGTAGAAAGATATATAGCTAGCAGGGCCTCGCTTTTATAGCAGTAGTGGCCATTCTGAAAGCTAACCCTGCTCAAGTTTTGACATTGGTGCATCCTCTCCGTGCAGGCATATGGTGCAGTGTCTCCCGGCCAGGAGCCCACAGGCCTAATGCCTACCAGCCTGCCCCCCATGTCGAGCTTCCGCGGGGCTGGTGCCTCCCCGCTCTACTCCTCGCAACAGAACAATGGCAGCAGCGGCAGTGGTAGCACAGCTGTCGTGGTCGCAGGCAGCACAAACACAGGCACCGTGGCACCCACATCGGTGCCCACTCCCACAGCGGCCACCGGCGGTAGCGGCACCACGGCTGGCAGCACCAACCAGGGCACCTCCCCGGCGCCCACGGTAGCCGATGCCCTGTCGTCTCGGACGGCGGGTGGACCTGTTTCCGCCTCTGCAAACTCCTCCGCGCACACTCCGTCAGCCTCTTCACAGACGGGGGACACCCTGGGCAAGGCTCTTGCCTCGGTCAGTCTCCCTCCTCATCGTCCGTTTCGTCCGTGCACTTCCTTTTTCACCCCAGTAACTATGGTGGGCAATTCGTGTAAAACTTCTTCAGTATTGGCAGTTGCTTAATAGCTCGGGCTTTAAAACATGGAGGTCATGTCGTTTTCCTGGTGCCTGCAGCGCACAAAAGCATGCCCTTCGAGATAGGTTCCCATTACTGTGAGGGAGCCATTGCTGAAGGGCGGGACCCCAGCTGTTGCTACATGGTGTGTGAGTCACTTTTGTTGCCCGCCGGGCTTGTGCAAGCCAACATGTGGCGAACAGTGGCAAGAGGCCACATGCGAGTAGCTATGGCCATTGAGGTTTGCGCATGCGCATTTCCGAGCAGCACTTTGGCTATGACTGCAGCGCCACTGTCGAAGTGGCGCTGCGGAAAGGAATTATACTTGTGCAGCTCTTCAAGCTGGCTTTTATCAATTGGTAATCTACAAACACTGCTGTTCCCACTACTTGTAAATATTGATGTATACCTTTGCCGGAAGTTGAAAAGAAACGTACTGATAGGTCTCTACAATGACAGTTGAAATACTGTCTGTGAGATCTTGAAAGATAACTGTTGCAGCCATCTGTTTTGAAGACCATGTTATCACAGCTGAATAATTCATTAGCCACTTCGTTCTTGAATTTAACAAAATGCTTGAAGAATTGAAATCCACTGTCATCGGGATCTGTAGAGATGCTTTCCTAAACGTTCATTGCTTGGTAACAACTGTGAATGGATTGTTTGTTTTTTTGCTTTACTGGACATTATGGTATCTGGGGTGGTATTCTCGCACAATCACTTCTGAGAGATTTTGCACGGCTCTGCACCAGACATGCGGGCATAACCAGCTGATAGCAGTCTTGACACTGTGCCAAGCTCGCCATCTTTGAACAGGGCCGGCAATGCTGCTGGCCATATACTTCAACGTGACCAATGCTTAGTCGCACGAAATCTCACGAAAGTGATGCCATGTGATACTGCCACCCCTGCTTCACGGTGTGACGTGTTCTTACACATCCTGTCTTTTCCTTTCTTCCGGCATGCAGCAGTTGTATTCAGCCGACCACCCAGGGAGCAGTTTTTCATCGACGTCTTCCACACCTGTCAGTTCACCTCCCCCCCTCTGTGGTGAGTAGTTAGTTGTCCGAGCACATCTTGCAGCTGAGTGTTTTCCTCACGCTACTGGCGGGCCATCACTTATTGAAATGAATCGTGATCACTGCCCGTTGATCCAAGAGCCGTATTGTTTACCTTATGCTGTAGAGGAGACTTTCCCTTTTGTGTACGAGGGCGAATCAGAAAGTCTTTGCCCCTATTTTTTATTGGCCAAAATGAGGTAGGTACAGGTTATTACAAATGTGCGTACTATTCTACGTACCCTACCACTATTTTTCCACATAGTCCCCACACCGGTTCAGACATTTGTCCCATTCAGCACTAAATTTAAGATGCCCCTGCGGTAGAATTTGTCCGGCTGACTGTGGAACCACCGTCAGACTGCTGTCTTGGCTTCATCGTTGCATGTGAATCGTTGTCCTGCCAGGAACTTCGTCAGTAGACCGAAAACATGGAAATCACTAGGAGCAAGGTCTGAACTGTATGGTGGGTAGTCTAGACTCTCCCAGTGAAATAAACAGCGCCTGTCGTCAATCAGTGACACATGCGGCCTCCCTGAACGCTCGTTGTCATGCAAGTATTCGCGGCCTTTTACCAACTCGCAACACCGCCACCTCACACTTTTCAAAGCGAGGCACCTTTCCCCTGTACGTGGGCTGCATTTCCCTGTGGATTTCGATGGGCGTTCGTCTCTTGCTCCACATGAAACAAATTGCACTTCTTTGCTCATATGCCGTAAATGTGTGAAGCACAACTGCCATCTTCAACAACTGACAGCATCGCTGTGCCGCAGAGCTGCCATCACATAAGGCCGGGCCAGTCCAAGAAAGGTTCACCACAGTGAATGGATATGTTCACTTCACATTTACAGGCGTAATTTAGCTAAGAACAAATAGGGGCAAAGACATTATATTTGCCCTGGTAAATGACCTCGAGTGATGAAGCAGAGTGGTCACCCATGGATGAAACTGCCGTAAATGCTTGCCTGCCAACACTCCATAATTTTCGACTTGGTCTACAATATTGCAGATGTTTCGTCTAATTTATGGAAGGAAAGTTTTGCTTGTGAAAAAATTTTGTGTGTCGGTTTCCCACAATACCCAAGGAAGTCTCCGATTGTAATAGGACACCAGAAGGATGCCTGCTTTGGGCAAGTTTATTTAGATGAACTCCTGAAGTAGGCGAAATCAGGATCGACAAGGTTGCTGCAAACATGACTATGATCTAAAAGCAATGTGTTGCTTGTCAGTTTGTGCGGTTACGAGTTTGCTACTCTGTGTATGCTCCGCCTAAAGTTAAACAGGTGTTAAAAATGTGCTTGCATGTATGCCACAAAAGGAGTATGCTCAGGGCAGGCACACTTAAAAAAATCAAATGCATGCTATTCTCCCCTCCCAATACCCCCTTCTTGTTTTGGGTCCGCGAAATTTTCACCCACCGTGGTAGCTTAGTGGCTATGGTGTTGCACTGGCTAGCTTGAAGTTGGGGGTTCAATCCCGACCACATTTCAATGGGGACAAAATGCAAAAACCGTTGTGTACTTAGTAGCAAGTGCACTGTGGAAAAGTTTCCGCGTATACCCAGTAAACCACGAATGTCCATAAGTCGTACTGGTAAGGCTGAAATGTCCAAGGCGAAAAATGACATTCTATGAACATCTATTATTAGATTTTATTTTATACACGGTTTTCTTCTGATTATTTTTTTCTCCATGCACAAAACATTTACTTCTTAAGCTCCAACTTTCAAATTGTTCAACTCCCTTGTTTTTATACACCTAATTTAACCACCCGGTTCATGGCCAATGCCCCACTGCGGGTATGTGCCACAGCCACTGACTTCAACAACAACAGAATCTAAGGGATGTCCCATTTGTGCTTCATGCTATGCGGCCGTTCAAATGACATTCAAAGTTCAAAGAACTTTGCCCTGCCGTGAAAGAAGAAGATTGTGCCAAATTTACCTGAAATCTTCTTTCTCTCAGTTTGTAGAGCTTTTCTTTTTTTCTGAATAAAACGGCCCTATTATTTCAATTCAGTGGGGTTCCTTTATTTCACTAATTGCGTAAAAAGATGGGTAAAGAAGGCTTTGCTGAATGACCTTGGTGTCTTGCAAGAAAGTGTTTTGCAGGGGTCAATACAATATGAAAAAAGGGAATACGAAGAAAAAATAACCTAAATGTTGGAAAAACATGCACGTGAATAGTGGCCATCTTTACGCAGCTTCTAGAGAAGTTAGTAGGCTGTCTTCATATGGTAGATGCACAAGCAGCCATAAGGTTCTATGGGCCATCCATAGAGTAGTCATCCTTAGACTCCTCAGATGAGAACACATCACTTTCTGTTTCCGAGCAAGACTCTACAGAGCTGTGGTCTAAGGAGGATTCGTCAAAATACTTTCTTTTACTCGCACTTTCCTTGCTTCGGTTCGAGGAGGCTGCCATGCTTTATGCAGGGGTGGTGTCAGAGGCAGCAGTGTAATGAAAGGCAAGACACAAACGCCGCTACATGGACAAGGGCCACCTAGCGTCATGTATCGCAAATAGATCCAATAGGACGAGTATACTTGTCGTAGGTTCACCATGTGACAAATTTTTGTTTATGGCGACTATAGTTGTCATTGGTTACAGTGGTACAAAATTTCATGACAACTATGCTCGTCAGCGGGAGGTAATGGGTTAAAGATACCCCAGTTGATGAAAATTAGTCCAGAGTGCCCTCATTATGGCGTGTCTCATAATCGGATTGGTGCTTTAAACGTAAAATCCCATAATTAAGTTTAATGAAATTCTTCATGATTTTGAATAATTTTATGTATACTTCACAGGTTAGCAGGTATGTATATGCATTTTGATGCCACATCTGTTTGCATCACTTGCTTGCCTGTTTTGTCCATCATAAGTATGCATCGTCTGTGGCGGTACCATAACAGAAGTGTAGAATTTGCAGGAGCGGAACGGTGGCCCCGTCTGCAGTAGTAACGGTGAAACTAGGTGGAAGCCGTGCTTAGTCCTGACAATAACGGACTGCATTGATGCCCGGATCTTTGCCTGATTTTTTTCGTCTCTTGCAGCAGTATCCCAGTGGCCAAGGAATAATGCACAGTCAAGCCAACCTCCGTCTGGTTTCCAGGAAGCTACAATGCACCAGCTGGTGAGTGGGTAGCACAACTCGACTGGTTTAAGTTTGTTTGTGCCCCTGCTTTTAGCTATTTCACGGTTAGCAAGCCTGCATTTTTTTCTCTTTCCCCTCGTAATGTGAGATACCCAGATTGCGTAATTAGCCTGAGGTCCTCTTGCTGTAGCTGGGCATATTTGAAGTCGCCAGATATGGTTGCATGCAGTGAAAAGAACAACTTGTTTTGTTTCATAGCAACTTCTCTCTTTTATATTTCTTATCATTAATATGTAGGGGCTTGCAAATTTTCAAAACTTTCGAATAATGAATTGAACAGTCACTATTCGTAAATGCGAATATTTTTCGAATACTTTTTGAATATTTCATAATGTCAACTGCACCCAATAAACATAAAATTGGAGCAAAGGTACAGTAAGTTTTTACCCCAGCGGGCATAGTATAACCATAAACCATTAGAATTTGCATAGTGGAGCAGGCTACATTGCTTAGGTAGCCATACGTTACACGCTATACAGTGATCATTCATGCTTTCTGAAAAGGCCTGTGCAAGTGAAAAAAACTACTTGCTTGCTCGTAATGCTCCATTTGTGCTTTTATTAAAGCGCGCTTCATATCGCACTATGTAATGACACAAACGTGCTAACTGTAAGAATACGAGGATGTGGACAGTGGCGCGTTTATTATAAAAAAATTATCCGTTATTCAATTTGATTCTGGCGTTTTTCAATTCATATTCAGTTCGGTCTCAAGAATCACCATTCGCACGCCCCTGTTAATAATGTGCCATGCATGGGAGCACACTGCACGTGACTGTTGGCAGCGAGAACGGCATGTTGTCCTAGATCCTGTTCTTTTAATTCCATCCATCTTTCACATTGGACGTATAAGTCTGAGAGATATACTGAATTCACAGTGCATTCCACTTATAATGTACCATATATAATGACGATAACAGCAAGAACTATGAGAATTATAGAATCGTCATGACATGTATGTAGAACATTCAAATACTTCTGCTCTCTAAGTAGGTGCTTTTGGCTCAGTTCAGGCATTGAATGAAATAAAGGAGTGATAAAGTTGACTTCTGTTCGTTTGGCATTGGTGGGACTGACAAACCATATAGGGCCCTTATGTAACGCAACGGCGATTGTAATGCAAGGGTCGACTTTCCAGTCACGCAAAATAAATAAAACTGAATGTAATGCAAGATGAACTGAAAAAGAAATAGTACCTTTATACAAGGAATCGCATTTCAAAAATGAGTTCTCTTCGCTACTCATCGTTGTCTGAAAAGAACTCCTTGGGCGGTATTCTCGGGTAATCACTTTCGTAGATAGTTTCACTTTCGCGAAATTTCGCAGGACTCGACACTCAAAGCATCCCTGACAAATGTTTCTGGCGCTGTCCTAAGTTCGCTATCAGTGCCAAGAGAGCACTGATAGCGAGCTTAGGACCAAGGAATAATGCAGAGCCCTCGAATAATACTTCGAGGGGCTTTGTGCCAGGATGAGCTTATTCTCGCGAAAGGGAAACTACAGTCGGAACCCGCGATAACGAAATACCGCAACGACGAAACATTTTGGTATCCCCTGTGAACGCCCATAGGATTCAATGCATTTTGTACCTCTCAGCAACGAAACGTCGCTGTACTGCAATCCCACATCAACGAAATTTGCTGGAACATAACTCCGCATATTGCGTAAGGCTAGCAGGCTCCAAAATGTGCTCAAATGCGATTGTTTTGCACTAAAATTGCGTAAAATACCACCACATTACACTTGTGTTGGAGCAGCCATTTTTGTTCACAAGAACAACCAAGCGCCGGAAGCGATCAGTGCGCTGGAAACACATCATGGCCGCCATCTTGTCTGTTGATCGCCCATTTGAAGCGGCACCATGAGCGGCATGCACATTGCTACCGACATGTGACGAGAGTGTTTGCATGCCTACCAGGTGAGATCGTAGATCGTTGTTCGAAACGCGCGTTCAGTTTGCGTTCCCTGCGGCTGACGACTTGGCAAGGCCTAGGCCAATCACGCAAGGCGAAACTGTATGCAAGCTGGACATGCGTTTTAAACAACAATCCCCGATTGCGGCAGTGCACTGCGTAATGTGTGCCTCGGTGAGAAAAGTGCAGCAAGAACAAAGAAATCCACGTCCCATCTACATGGAATTGTTGATGGTGCTTGAGATGGCCGTCGTGGCATATGGAGTGTCACGCATCGGGCCATAATTGAGCGATCGTCCGGGAATATGATTGGTTTTGGTACCACCCGAGAGGCATTGTGTGCTGATCCGGTGCTGGACGTAGATTTGCGCGAAAGAGCCGTTATCTCGATCGTTTGCATTCACCTACACGAGATACGATCAATTTTGTGATCGGCACCGGACGTGTCGGCGCCTACGGGTGCTCTGCGTCCAGTGCTGAGTTACGCAAAATCTCGCAATGTGATCACATCTCCGAAAGCAGTTCACCGAGAATACTGCGCTACAGCAGTACTGCCACTGCTGGTTGACGCATGCGGCACGCTTTGTACTGTTGGCAATGCGGTTCTATATCCTCGAGCAAAGCTTGCAAAGTAGGCTAATGGAAATTGGACAGTAAAGTTTCGTTCTGCGATGCATTACCTATCTGTGCTGTTTTTTTCGCAACAATGAAATTCTTGCGAAAGCGAATTTTTTCGCATTCTCCACCGATTTCGTTATTGCGGGGTTCAACTGTATCTCCAAAAGTAATCGCCCGAGAATCAAGTTGTCTTCCATGCCATCAAGCTTGTTTGGGATTTAAGTACTTCTTAAAATACCGCACAACTATTTCATTCGGGGTCAATACCAAGCCACTTCTGGTTCCCTCGAGCCTTTTCGACTGGCCTCACACTTGAAGGGCCCCCCACCAGGCCCCATAGCAAATTTTGGTTATACAGTGAAACCTCGTTAAACCGTAGTTGGCCGGAGCTCGGGAAAGGTACGTACTAAACGGTAGTACTGTTTAACCGAATAGCATGAGATCGCCCACTTACCTGTCGAAAACGGAACTCAGAGAGTGCGATGAAAGGGGAAAAAACATGCAGTATTTATTCACTTCGCGCGACAAAAGCGTTATTTTCATTTGATGCCGCCGCCGGCCTAGCACGCCGACAACAGCGACCTCAAACTTACTGAAGCTGCGTGCCAGCTTTTCAGCCAGCCCCCTCTTCTCGGCAAACACTTGCATGGCAGATTCCTCGTTGGTGTTACGTATTCACCGTGCACGTGCGCAGTAGTGCTGCAGAAGTCCCGGGGGCGCCTTTTTCATTACGGGTGCCGGAGTTTGGAATAATTTTCATTTGGAATAGAGTTACGTTATCGCGCCCCTATTGTCGTCGCGATGATTGCATTCATGAGGCTGAAACGCGCAGCTTATGCCACCGTCGGGCCTGAATCGCCCGTGCTATCGCTTTCCGTGTCGTCCTCGTCACTGTCGCTAGTCGACACTTCGGCAACAACAGAGGCAACGATGGCGAAAAGTCGAACCTCGTAGCCGACATCTCTTCGCGGTTGCAGCAGCGCTGTCGAGCAGCAACTTCGCATTCCAAATGCCACACACACCGTAGTCAACAGTAGATCTCTGTCGCGTGCCAGTGCCGAGTTCGTGTCACGTTCGATAACACGAATGATGTCTAATTTTTCTTCTATGCTGAGCACCCGATGTCTTTTTTATCCAAGCTTCGGCATGACGCGACTCCTTTTTTGCACGGCGCCGAAAGGATATTGATGTGGCTTCACGCACTAACGCACAGGGCGCTTGGAGGCCGTTGTTCAGACCTCTGAGGCTTGTTGTTCTGCCGGGCCGTCCGATGGAGATGAAGCACCGCCGTGTTTGCGCAACGAAAAGTGGAAACACTATGTGTTAAACAATATGTACGCAATAAGCTGGTACGGTTTACGCGGATACAAAACACATTATGTTCAATGGCCGCTGAGTCGGGGATTTGTCTTTACTACTTTTAAAACGAAACTACCGATTAAGCCGGTACTGTCTAACGAGGTTTTACTGTAGTGCAATTTGGCTGTGCCATTCAGTCACATCGTGCCACCAAGACCTGTGCTGCAACCATTGGAATGAATGATTGGGAGCACCATCGTAGTCTAGTGAGGGGCAGTGTGAGCACCTACAAAAGTCCTGGCAAATGCTTGGGTGCTGGCAGGGACCTTCGGTTGGGCTTGAATTAGCCGAAGAACAAAGTAAACAGTGTCAGATTGACTAGGTCTGCTGTATCAGTGGCTGTTTATTAGTGACCTGACATTTGTGCTTTGGGATATGTCATTTGTAGTGGACTGCTCTGTGTTTGCATTTGCACTTAGTTGGGTAGCTCAGGAACGGTCACTGAAGAAGGGATGATTTCTCGCCCATTCATCAGCTGCAAAAATTATTGTTGCATCTTGTGCACGAACCTGACTGCACTTTCTGTTGACCCTTCTCACGTAGCACCATTCTACTACTCTGGCTGATGACGCTTGTGATGGTGACTTTCGTTTTTTTGGAGACTCAGTGGAGGTAACTAACCCGCATGCCCACCTATGTTGTCTCTTTGCCGTTTATGGGAGTCCCACGTTCGCTGTGCCTGTGTTGTCCTTGGCCCTGCGGTGTCAGCATGTCACATGGACAAGCTGTTGCTAGGAAGAGCTGCGTGTGTCATTTGTCCCTTTGCATTTTGTACTATTTCCTTGTAACAGTCAGTGTGGTGGTGCTGGCTTTCTTTAAGAGTTACAGTGGCTTTGAACTAAACTTCATTGTTTCTTTGCCAAAATATCGGAGTACTTTTTTTTCTTTTTGTACTTAAATATGTGATTAGCTTTTATGTATGTCATCTAGTGTGCATAATGAACACATGTAAATGAAACATTTGTGGCCCCACTTAGGAAAGGCTTACTAGAAAAATTTACCGTATTTATTCAAATCTAGGCCTGCCCCAATTCTAAGCCGACCCCCGAACATTCGAAGCCAGAAAAAATAAAGAAACTTGCCTCGAATGTAGGCCAAACAAAAAAGTGAGGACAGCGTTCACAACGTGAAAACAGCATTTATTTAATATGAACAGGCCGAGCTCACTCTACGTTATCATCGGTGCTAGCCTCGTCACTATAGCCCAGACCACACGCATGCTTGCAGACGCATGCAAGCTCACGTACACGTGCCCATGCATATATAGACAGTGCGGCACGGCTCACACGCATCGAAACGAGGCGCGGTCTTGATGAACAGCTCCTCTATGTTATAGCGCGCTTATTTTCCTTATCGCTGTCATCTCCTCGTTGCAGCACACACTGAAAGCATCCCCCATTGCCCCCTCCAACTATGAACGTTTTCCTCATCAATGCTGAAATTCCGCCCGACTTGAACGTTTCACGATGCCTCTGCAGCTAGCGCATCTTTTCATTTGAAAGCGGCACTATAGGGACATCACCCGTTTGATGCCATTACGATAACGCCACACCACACGCCGGTAGGTCAAAATAGCGACATCGCTTGTGTACTGCCCATTGGCTACTGGCATGGCTAATAGCGGCTGTAATACTGACTTTCGTGGATGGCGCTAGCTATGCACCATATATATATGTAATTTTAAATTGCAGCCTGGCACATTTTTAAAATCCCCAAATCTAAACCGACCCTAGAGCTTGGCATATGATTATTGAAAAAAAAAAAAAGGCTGTCGGCCTAGGTTCGAATAAATACAGTAATCCCAGCATCCATTGCATACACAAATGCAAGAAGTTACATGGAGCATGCTCATACATCACTCAAACAACACCTGAATGCTGCAATTCACAAAACTCCGCTGCTATAAGTGGTATCACAGGTACATCACCGCCTCTTTTAGGACAAGGTTTGTTCAAGTCGACTGGACCGACTGAACTTACTTTGTGGTAAATATTGTGATAGGATTAAACTCATGTTCGGCCTTTTCTTTTTTTTCTAGATTTGATTCGATGTTCCATTTGCAATCTGCTTTCGGTATTCGCACATTCGAATTGTAGAGCATGTGTCTAAGCTTACATGCTCATCACAACAGCTAAAGCTCTCTAGAGTGCCGTGACATTCCTACCGCGGTTAAGGCCACCAATTGTAGGTCGTGGATTTGTATGATTCATAAATGACACAGAATGCTGTCCGGATCACCCGAAACATTGCACATTGTGCACAATGCTATTTAGCTGAAGAATTCAACAATTTCGTATCCTGTTGAAGTTAGTGCCAACCACTATTGCATCACCAAATGCCTATCGTGATTGAATTCAGTGGCTCGTAAAGGTAATTCAGGTAGTGAAGCAAATTGTTCAATTTCTTTGGATAGCAGACTTTCAAGCATGGTGCACGTTGTTGTTAAGCTTTTGTTATGTACACGTGTGCTGTACTGCATTGCCTGTTCCTGTGGCTTTCTTGTTTGCAATTATAATTGTGCGAGGTCATCTCTGTCTGCATTACCAGTGTTTTTTCTTACTTTTGTTCATGCATTGGCTTTAAACTAACATTCTTGCATTGCTGTGTCAAAGACGGAGGCATTTTCTTTCTTTTTTTCCAGCCCTTGATGTATGACCCAGTGTATTGGTGAATTACATTGGCAGGGATATGAAGGTCTACCCATTGTGTTGTTAAAAGTCAAAAAGAACTGTCAGCAGTTTGACAAGTGGCAGCTACTGTTTCTCGCATTGATGTCACTTGGTTGCAGCTGGCTCCCTTTCACTCACCGCGGTGGGTTAGTGGCTGTAGCGCTCCAGTGCTGAGCTCAAGATATGTGTTTTATCTTGGCAACAGCGACTGCATCGGGATGGGCGCAACATGTAGAAAAACACTTGTGTACTTAGGTACACATTAAAAATACGCTGTGTGGGCAAAGTTAATCTGCTGTCCTTCACTATGGCGTGCCTCGTAATCAAGGTCGTAGTTTTGGCACGTAAAACTCAAAATTTAATTTCCTTAATATATCTTCCTCTGTTCAGTGCCATGTGAGTGTTCTGTTATAGCTTTGAGTCCATTGTCTGTCTGGTGAGTCATAAGTTCAATACTTGTCGATGGACTTTTGTTGCTGCGTCATTGGTAACGCCCGGTTGTGCATGCTTGGGTGTATGTGCGTGCGCAGCAGACACGAGGGGTTCTAGAGGAGCGGCTGGACGATGCGCTGAGCATCTTGCGGACTCACGCTGAGGGTGCCTCCCTGGGTCCTGCGCTGGGGCCTGCGCTGGGGCTCACGCCCGGTGCACACTCCAACGGACTTCTGGCTTCCTTAACAGCAGGGCATCCCTTCTCGCCTGGCATGCCTACCCTTGACGCACACGGAGTGAGCATCAATTTCTTGGTTTTTTTCTTTCTTTTCTCGCCAGCAGCTATTCTATAAATTCGGTCATCAAGCCAAAAGCGCAAGGTGTACAGGTTACAGAAACATAAAAAAAAGGCTAAATATTAGCTGGTATTTGTATTTCTAGTATAGACTGGTATATGAGGACTATGTAGACCCGTACAGGTCCAACAGACACAAGCTGTTAGAAAATCCCACTTTTTCACAGAACTCGGGCCCCAGAAGATGTTTGATGCCAACTCCACTTTCTTGTAAATCAGCTGTTTAACTACATGTGAAAACTAGAGGAAATTTCTGTTACGTTCGTGACGGTGTAAGGAATATAGCACATTCTTGTTTTTGTAGATTCTTTTTCTGTATGCTGCTGTACTTGTATTCATTGCACATTGCTTTTGTGCAGGCAAGCCCACCTGCCCTGTCCGACAGTTCTATGAGGAGCAGGACATCGCTAACGACTCCCAACAGCCAAAATCCAACTCATTATGGTAAGTGTTTATGCTTCAGATGGCAAATTGCACCTCGTCTCTCATCTTGTGTCCCAGGCACATAAATCTTCATAATAGGGGAAAATTTCGCAGCTAGCAAACCATTACCGCAGGCATAATGCATTGGTGTAAAACGAGTTGGTGGTAATATTAATGAATGTTACCTAAAAGGGGCAAAGTTTATTAGAACAGATCTAGCTTGTCAGCACGCAAATCTTGTAAGAGACATGGCGTTTCGCTGTGTATCCTCTTGTAATGCCATGTCTGCGAGCAGTACTTGTTCATTTCATTCACAATAAATCAGGAGTGTGAATCAAGCAGCAATGCTGGAAAAAAAACTGTAGCAGCAGATTGCTAGCTCTATCTGTCCCTCTTACAATGTGAGACGTGGCTTGCATCGTGTGTGGCGGTAGCAATGACAGATGGCACCGCCATTCTTCTCACTGAGAAAATAACTTGCTTGTTTCTGCAGTCAGAGGTTTGATACGGCTGCATAACAATGAAGCTGGGGTGCTTAGATTTTGGGGCGTATTAGAGAAATCCTAGGTGGCATCTCTTATAGCCAGAGTGATGCTCTGGTGTTCTAAACCTCCTAAAGTGAGGCACTCCTCGAAAAAACATTTTTTAAAAATATTTGTACTAGAGATTTTAAAATCTACCCACTCATTGAGCATTACAAGCAGATTCCAAATATGTCATTAGTTCCTGTGTAGCCGCTATAGTAGAGACGGGTGAATAGTGAATCTGAGGCTCGAAGCGAATTCAAAGCGAATAGTGATTTGGTCGAATAATTTCGAATCGAATAGTTCAAATAGCATATATCACATATTTAAAAAAGTGAGCATTTTTATCATGACCTGATTAATTTAGACACCTTTTAAAGAATTAGAACATATGTAGGCACAGCATTTCGTGAAACTAACAACTATTAACAGTCCGAATTTTATTCGGAAATCACACACTGCTTTTCTTTACTGCATTCACAAGTTTTTCACGCAAGAATACTAGCTGCTCCACGTGGTCTGGAAGCAGCAGTTCCCGCCGGCTGCTAGCAACATTTTCCTGCTGTTGAAAACAGCCTCTCACTCCTTGCCTGCGTGGCAGGAATCGAGAGGTACTTTTGTGCATTGTTGGCAAGCACAGGGTAGAGCCGGCTACCGTGGCTCTTCCACCACCCCAAAGGGTTCCCTGACCTTGGAAGCACAGGGGTGCAGCCAAGTAGTCTGTCACTTGGCAAGGAACACTTTTATGTGCATTCTTTTGCACTACGTTGGAGCTTAATGAGGAAGAAGCACTCCAGAGAGTGTTAGCTGGAGGCTTCTCTATGTCTGAGGAGTTGTCCGGGCACAGTCATTTTGGGCTGGCATGAGCTCATTTGCTGCAGTTTAAAAGTGTGGCTTTTGCCCACTTTTTTTTTGGCTCTTTTCAGTGTAGCAAATGACGTTGTAGCAAGGGTCAACTAGCATTGCATTTGCTGGAACATGCACCATTTTTAAGCGAGGGAACCTTCTTGCAAGACTGCGCAGAAGGCTCTTTGCAGATGATGCTGCTTCCTCACCTTCGGACACATGCCAATGCAGCACCACTTGTGTACAGTGCACTGCAGGTATCACTTGGGAAAGTGCAGGGTAGCGGTCTGCGCACAGGTCGGTCGTTGCTTGGTCTGGTGGCTCCAAGACTTTTACAGCTGCAGCCATTAATTTACATTCTTTGGAGTTCAAGTTGTCCACATCTTATTCGCAAAGTTCAACTGGAATAGGGGCACGGAGTGTGACGAGTCTCTCCATCGTGGCGTACTCGCTGTTCCAGCGTGTGGGGACGTCTTGAATCACTTCATGCTGTCCTATCACTGTCCAATCACTTCATGAATGTCCATAAGCCATGCACGTGCACGCGCGCTTCTCTTGTAGCGACCCACAATCGCTCGACACTTCGCACAAAGCTGGGAAAAACTTGCCACTTCCCTTTTAGCATCATTTATACACAGCTACAGGGTATGCTCAAAACAGAGAAGTTCTGACCACTGAGATTTGACAACAGCTGAAACGAAGTTCCTGCCGTTGTCAGCAATGAGAAAAGTCGGGTTGTTATCGGGCAGACCCCACTCTTTGATCACGTCTTGGAGAAACTGAACTATATTTTCTCCAGTATGCTCCTGTGGCATTGGTTTGCAGGTGAGAGCGTATGCGTGCCGTTTGAAGTCTCGATCCATCATGTGGGCCGTAACACAGCTGTTGACGGCTCTCAATGTCCACCCATCCGTTGTCAAAGTGAAGCACGCGGCACCGTCGTTGTCAAATACATCCCTAACGCGCTTTTTCAGGTCATTTTTCTTCGTCGCGTACAAGTTTGCGAACGACCATTCATGAAAAGATGTTCCTCGATGGAACGACATGCTCCAGAATTGCACAGCGCATCATCTCTATGAAGCTTTCTTCTTTGACCACGCTGTACAGCTGCAGGCCGCATGCAATGAATGCTGCTGTCTTCTTTGTCATTTCTTGCACTTTTATCAATGACGACTGAAGTTTAGGCTTAAACAAGCTGGCTACGGATAGCTGCGATGATAGCCTCTTAGTCTCGCTTTTCTTTTTCGGCAAACTGTAAAGTTGGTACATTTCAGTGTAGTCTTTGTATTTGCCTGGATGTTTCTTCCAGTGGGTGACAAGCATCGTCATAGTGCCAGCAGGTATCTTCAAAACAACTCCGCAGGTCTCACACTGCGCTTCACCACCAGCATGCACTTTCAGGAAAAAGTTCCATATCGGGTTCGCGTGTGCGCGCTGCCCAGACACGGGTGTGGTCGACGCCATCTTCACCTACAGCGGCAGCAGCCAACATGTGAATAAGTGCGACTGGCGTCGCGCGACTGAAGGTCAGGGCAACGCTGAGGCTTCGTCAGGTTGAGGATAAAAGAAAGCAAGGAAAGAAAATTGATGTCTACACCAATGCAGGGCTGCCCACGTTGTGGGCTGTACAGCGATGACATATTTCCGGCTTTTTAATGCAAAAATGTATAGCCTTCGAGATCTGCAGCTGCTGTATGGCAGCCATGGCGTATAAAACATAGCCTCCAAGATTTGTATTTGTACTGGTCGTTTGTGGCTTTTGGCTGCCAATTCGAGACCGCCGAATAATTTGAAAATATCAAATACCTTACTTTGAATCGAAGCGAATAACGAATGGAGAACTATTCGATCAAATATTCGACAGCATGGAATATTCACCGTCTCTACGCTATGTCCTACACAATGGCTAAATAGATCGATTTTGTGGCCACTTTGTTGTGTGATACATTTTCACAAAAAACGTTGTGCTGTAGTTTATTTAGCTCTTTTTAGGCCACTAAGTACCAATATCTATTCAAACAGCATCTACAATTACTGCAACTACGAAAAAAATTAGGGCACTTCAACAAATTTTTTTCATGATTACATGAAAATAACCTTGTGCATTTATAATTGTCTTATACTAACGAAATTTGGCATGCATACTCTTGAAGATATGTACAGTGCTGATACCTACTTGAAATTTCGATATCCCCCATCAGTAGTTGCAAAATTAAAAGGTTATATTTCAGGGAATCGTGGAAAAAAATAAGTTGAAATGCTCCAATCTTTTTTGCACAGTTCCAGTAATTGTACACTCTGTTTGGCTAGAGATTGGCACTTTGTGATCTAGAAAGAGCTAAACAAGCTACAGCACGATGCTTTCTGTGAAAATTTAGTACATAAAAAAATGCCCACAAAGATCACTATATTCTGCCATTGTGCATCACATAACTCAAAAACTATAACAGCTGTACAAAAAGTAATGACATATTTGAAATCTGCATAGAAAACTCTATAATTGGCTGAATTTTGAAACCTCAAGTACAAGTAATAAAAGAAAGTTGTTTTGAGGAGCGTCTCCGCTTAATATTATTTTATTCGAACTTCTGCATTGTTGCGAAAGTTGTGTGCGTGTGGACACACAGATTGATGTGTCGCATTTTCGCAGTCTCGACATAAAGGCCATTCACTCCTATGTATTATGTTCCCATTTGAGATGTAGCCTTTCTGTGATGTTCCCACATCTTATGCTGCGTATGTAGTGGTCACGTAAATTTAGCAGTGCAGAGGCAAAATCTAAAGTATGAATGCCATAAGTACATGATACTCACGTCTGATAAGTGACAAACTGTGCATTTTGCTACACAATTGGTTTTGCTTGCTTTGTAAAGTCAGCTTCGCTGCAATAAAACTGTGTTATGCAGTGAAGCATATTGGGAGTGGAACGCCCCCATTGTCGTAGAACAAATGTGTCCCTTAATTATACACTCACACAGAGATGTTCCGAAGCTGTTTCTGGTGTTGCTGTGGCAATTTGGTGCCTTCCTCACTGTTACGTCTTTCCAGCCGTTGCATTTTTCTTTTTCGTGGTCCCCTGAAACACTCCTCAGCAGGGTTCTACTGTAGCAAGTATTTTGATTATGTGATGTTATGTGAGGTCGATGTGATGTGCCGGCAGTGATGATGATGGTGTGTGCGAATCTCCCCTTTTCTCTACAGTGGAGAGCAGTCCGGGCATCAAGGTGGAAAAGTGCAAGGAGGCCGCCGACAAACTGGAGCACAGCAAGATCAGCCCCCCGAACTCCCCGGGTCCCCTGGGCGCCAGCCTGACCACCCCGACTGCCACGTCTTCCTCTGGGGGAGGAAAGTCCAGCAAGAGGTCTCGGTCAGTTTGTTGAACCCCTCTTGGGCAGCTTGATGAGAGAGGTTCGGTCGAATTGTAAGCAGAGGCAGAGGAAGTGACGTCCATGCATACTGCTGCTTTGTTTGACAGTGTTTACCTGTATCTAGCATGCACCCGATGTCAGGCCTCCGATCCTGGCGATCTGGCTTCACAGAGTGGATTTTGTTTATGCTTAATGTCTATCGTCATGAACAGCTCTTTATGGCTGCCTACAGAACACAACACGCCGCCCTCCTTGCATTCTACCACGTGTTGCATTTGGTATTTCGCTTTCCTTGAGCCAGTCTTCTACAATCGCATGTGGGATAGTGGCCCATGCCTAGACTAGCCATTTCGCTAGTTCATCCTGTGAGTGGCAGTTTTCCGGAATGTCCAAAAACACACGATACCACTTTTTGCCGCTGGCCTAGAATGTAAAATAATGTACCTTTTGAATGACCTTTCATAATCAAAGCCTTAAAGAGGCAGGCACGTCGTTGCCATCCTATGTGAAGTGTTTTGCCGCCATTTTGTGACGATGGTGGCAATTAAGACATTGGCTGTTAGGGGAGGCTGTTGTAAACATTGCGAAGGTGGTTTTGGTTTGGTGCCGGACTGTACGACGTACAGTTTTCGGGCCCAATTTCTTGGCAAAGACTATGCGTGTTAGAATCGGATAAATACTAATCATTCATTGTGAGGTGCCATTTTTGCTTCGAAATCTGCCCGAGTTGGACCGACAACAGAGAGGAGATGATGGTTCTTCAGCTCATTCCCTGACCTCTAGTGCCATTAGGGCAGACACTGTTGGAGTCGGCTGCTTCTGTGCCAACCAGGCAAATTCAAACTATCTGGCAAGGCCCAATTTCAGGTTTGAAGTAACAAAAGCTTTGACACATGGGTGTATTGGTATAGGTGTCAGCCAAAATCTTTGTTCAGGATCAAATAAACGAAAAAATTGGACATAAGTCCAATCAAAGGCAGTATGTAGATTGCCAGGTTCAGGGGCCTGACCTTTTGGTGCAGTGTTACAATTGGAAAATCTTAGTTTGTGTACATACGAACGTTTCTTGCGCATTTAGTTTCCCCTGGTGACATGACAGGGAGGCTGAATTTCTTAAAATCTTTCTCTGCCATCATGATTCAGTGGCTCACAAAACTAGTTCTGAAGCTTTATGAGTACCGAAATGACCATACTTGAGGTCAGTCATACCTCAATGTTACATGATCATTCGTGCTGTAAACAACATTAAATTCCCTATTTCATTACATCAAAAGTTTGTAAGTCACTCCATGCCTTTTATGTGAGGGTGACAGATTCACCTATTGGTTAAATTTGATGGTGCCAGTACTGCAGTTTTGGTAATCTTGTTTTTATATGGCTGAGACTGTTTATGGCTGCGTATTATTGTGCACATTTCCCCTTGCATCCTCCTTCTGCACTCGCACCTTATAGCCTTAAATTAACCACCATATAATCGAATAGGAACTGTGCTTCCTTGTACGCAGTCACCGTAGCTTGGGAAATTCACTAGCCTGTTCAGTGATATTAATGCAAATGACATTTGTCCCATGAAATTTCTTTTTCCCCCGTTATCTTGGAGGCTGATTTGGCTGTGCTTCATGTTTATGTGCGACATTGATTTTTTTGAAATTGTGATTTATATTTTTTGGTCTGCAGGAGCCGTTGGCAAGTAGCTGCTGGAAACAATAGCAACAGCGGCCATGGTGACGCATTTGCCGGGTAAGTCATCGCTACAGCATTTAGTCACATGTAAAGTTTTTTTTCTCTCTCTCTCTCTCTCTCTTTGGGGGCGATTACCAGTTTGAAAAAAAAACATGTTATGCTTTAGAACGTACTTTCAGTACAAATTAGATGTTTCCCCACTAATTTTGCAGTACAAAATGTGACGACCTCACCAATGAAGAGTTCTATACTTGAAGGCTAACTTTCTTACACAGGAAACATAGGTGCACAAATAAACAGGAGTGTAGCTTGGCACAGTGAAGGGGTATGGGGCTGACAAGTACAGAGAAGTTGAGCTGCATGTTATAGTCTTATCTACAGATTTTAGGTGTAACGGTCCAGTCCACTAAAGTGTTGCTTGTTGGCACAGTACAAGCATGGCACCTGTACGGTGGCCGATGTTTGTCTGGCCCTCTCAGCGCAGTGCGTTTCACTTCTGCAGCAATAGTTATTCCCGATGCAGTGGCTAATGGCACTCTGCTGCTGGCATGAGATCACTAGTTCGATTCCAGGCCACAGTGGTCGCATTTCGATAGAGTTGACATACAAAAGCGCTCTCGTATATGGGACTTGTGTGCGCCTTTTAATTGCAAAACCCCAGATGTTCTGGGTTAATCTAGAGTTTGTCACTACGGCAACTCACACAGCCTCAGTGTTGCTTTGAAACGTGAGGCCCTGCGAATCCACCAATCGTTCAGTTGTTGGTCGCCGCATGGAAGCATGCTGGCCACTCTCGTTCTGCCGGTGCTTGATCTCTTTGCCTGGTGCTGTGTGTTTCTGTGCAGCTCCGGAGATGAGGACGAACCCCCAGAAGTTAAGGCAGAGCGAGAAAAGGAGAGGAGACAGGCGAACAATGCGCGGGAAAGGTAAGCGCTTCTGGTGTATGCGTAGCTCTGAAGTTCACAGGATGGTGAATACTTTGAAGTGATCAACCACTGTTGATCACTTCAAAGTTTTCACCATCCTGTGGACCTCCATATTGTTTGGAATCCTGCACGCGCATTGTTTTTTAGTGAGCTTCTGCAGGTTAACATGCCAGCATTATGTTGCCTTGACCTCGCGCTGCTGTTGCTATGTGCAGGATACGTGTAAGGGACATAAACGAGGCGTTCAAGGAGCTGGGCCGAATGTGCATGATGCACCTCAAGACAGACAAGGCCCAGACAAAGCTGAACATCTTACACCAGGCAGTGGAGGTCATTACAAGCCTGGAGCAGCAAGTCAGGGGTGAGTCTCGCCTGCGCTTTGTCTTGGCTCGAGGCGTTGAGCAAATGTTGCTGTTGATTCCAATGCTCTGGTCGACTTGGGATGCAGCTAATGCCCTGGATGTGACAGTCTTGGCACACCATTCTAGCATGAAAGGGGCTTGTACTTAAGCGTTGGAACTGGATTACATGTCGGGTTTGTTGTATAACAGGACGACCAGCTCATCTCGAGTAAAAAGCACAATTCGTTGCCTAGACATGCGGCACGAAATTGAGCAGTACTAGGGAGGGCGTGTATTTGACCAACCCATTGATGGCACATGTTGCTGGGTTGGTGAGATTCACTCAACTGACAAAGCAGCAGATTGCCTGTGTCCCATGCATTGGGGACACGCTAAAGATCCCCTCGTGGTCAAAAATTAATCTGGACTCCCCCACTACGGCGTGCCGCACAATGAAATTGTGGTTTTGGCACATAAGATGCCTGAATTCAATGTACAGTTTCCCACACTAATGCATTGAGCACACGTCGTCTGTTGTCAAAAATGCCCATTTTCGGCCTGCCCTAGGAAGGTTTTCAAGCAATATCCTAAGCTGACAAGGTTTAATTACAATATTTACCCCCCCCCCCCCAATTCTAGCATCTACCTTGTTCCACTTCTTTTATTTTTTTTTTTTAAAGATAACTTGGGCTGAAAATTGCCATCATGGTGGAATCGTACACAAAACCATAACAGTCTTCGCACCATTTACATGCTTTGCCGCATAGTACGAATGTATTACGGTGAAGTTGACTTTGAAAAACAATGTGGCGAAGCAGACTTTAGGTAACCGGCTGCCATGGGGCAACAATTTTTCTTGCTAAAAACTTGTGCGTGCATTAGATTTCTACCTTGTTTAGGTGCTTTACTGTCGTTTTTATGTTGGTTTACTACTTTGGACATATAAAAATTGGGCAGGCTTTATTCGGGGGCATGTTAAAATCGGGCAAATACTGCCAAATGAATTGGCACTACGTTTCAACATTTTTTTTTTCTCTGTCTTGTTTAATTCAATGCACCGAATAATTCACTCAGTTTTGTTGTTCCCGTCGAAGTCGAAACAATGGCAGTTGACTGTGCTGTGGCGTACATACTTTGCCGCATAACACGGATGTAGTACGGTGAAGCTGACTTGTTTTCTGTATCTTGTTTAATTCAATCCACCAGATAATTCATTCAGTTTTGTTGTTCCCGTCGAGGTCGAAACAATGGAAGCTGACTGTGCTATGGTGTGCATACTTTGCCACATAACACGGATCTATTATGGCGAAGCTGACTTTGAAAAACAATGTTCGGTGACTTTGTCTCTCTGTCCTCAGTGCTGTCTAAAGTGTCGGTGCGCATGTTGTGCGCAGAGCGAAATTTGAACCCCAAGACGGCGTGCCTGAAGAGGCGTGAGGAGGAAAAGAGCGACGAGGGGGCCAAGCTGGGCGCCCACGGCCTGGCCCACCCGGGTCCCGCGCTCGATGCACTGGCACACCAGAGGCTGGCCTCGCTGCCTGTAAGTACCCTAGTAAGTACTCTCTCTCTCTCTCTCTGTCTCTCTCTCTCTCTCCCCTCTCCTCGCACACGTCTGTGGCAGTCCGCAGCCATGAATTAAGAGGAAGCTTTAGCTCGGGCCCAACTCCAACGCAGCCTATTCAAATGCATGTAAAACGCAAAAACGTTTTTATGAGATAACCCCTGGACTGATTTTGATGAAATTTGTTGCATTTGAAAGAGAAAGTTAAATTCTAGTGACTGTTGGAAGCGGAATTTCGATTTAGGGCTTGAATTTTCTTAAAACGATTTTCAAATATTTGACCGTTTGAAAAAAATGGAAGCACGAAGTTTACAAATTCATAGCTCTGCATCAACAACTGATATCGCGGTTCTGTAAACGGCATCCATTAGATCATTCAAAGCGGACAAATTCAATATGTCATTTTACATCTCACGTGAATTTGTTACGTTGGTTGCAACGGTTTTGCAAAAGTTGTATTTCCTTATGATAAAGTTTTTTTTTATATTCATATGCAACATATCAATTTTGTCCGCTTTAGATGTACTATTAGATGCAATTCACAGAATTGTATTATCATTTTTAGTGGTTGAGTTACAGAGTTGTAAACTTGATAGTTTCGTTTTTTGAAAATTTTCTATTTTTGCCAATTTTTAATAAAAAAATGACCACCTAACTCAAAAATTCGAAACCAACAGTCACTAGATTTTAAGTTTGTCTTTTAAATGCCACAAACCTCATCAAATTTGGTGCAGTGGTTGCCGAGAAAAACGAATTCTCCTTTTACATGTATTTAGATAGGAGCACTTGAGCTAAAGCTTCCTCTTAAGTAGCAATTTTTGGTCGTGCCGAAGGACTTGAGCAACCGTAAGCCAGTTTGGCATTGTTTTGCCCAAATTAGTATCCTCGGTGTCCTCGTCACTCTGACAGCAACGCTAACCCTAAAAGCCAGCATCGGCCAAATGCGAGCCTGCAGTGCACCATGCTTTGCAGTGCTTATTGTGCATTTTTATTTGTCATAAAATAGAAATGCATGCAGTGTGGAAGCAAACCAGCCTGTAACCAGCCTGTGCCGTGCAGCCATCAGCCCACTTCTGGTGCGAATCACGCGTGAACGTGCCCATTACAATACGTGATCTCAACCATCATACGTTTGGAATGAGTCAATAAGACAGGCGCTGTTAGATTTGAAAGTGACTTGCAGATTGCAGAACATTCGAGTCCTTTCCCGCCCATGTGTAAGCCCGCGAGCACAAATGAAACACGCTCAACAAAATCGCCTAGCACTGAGCCACGATAGTCTTTCCACAATTGTGGATTTGGTGTGTGGTGGTTTTGCCAGAATGTAATGTAAAAATCCGTCCCAAGTTGGGGTTGGGGTCAGATTCGTTTTGACCGCTTGTGGTAACCCTAAAAGGCTGTTCGTGGAGATCCCTGGTCTACACAGGAAGACAAATCCAGCAGCATGTACATCTCCAGTCGGGCATCCCATACTCGGAGCCACTCAGTAGAAAGATCGAATGTTATCCAGGCGTTCTTGTAGAGGCCTTTCTCATTTTCGAAGTGTATTCTAAATCATGCGAGCTGCCTGCCACATTGTCCGCTGCTCAGAAGGGGTGTGCAAATATTCAAAAATTTCAAATATTATCGAATATTATATATTCAATATTCGTATTTTATTCGAATTATAGATATTCGAAAATGTTGGTATATTCGGTGGGATACGAATGCTCGAATGAAATCGAATGTATTGGCGGCTGCGTGAAGGCAAACACAGTTCTTAGCATTTGTTTCTATCTGCACTCTTAAAACAGTTTACACCCTTTGAGGCTTGTCTTGTCCCACAGAAATAATCGTCATTTTTCTTGCGCGCCTTTCCTTTCATTAGCGCTGCGTGCCTTGCACGTCCAGGCCATTAACGACATGTGCGTTATCAGCATGGCATTGCAATATGACAGAAAAGTAGCGAGCACAGAGTTTTCAAGAAAGGAATGCGACCAAAGCAGACGATGACTATTGTTGTACGACAGGATAAGCCCCAAAGGGTAAACTTTATTAAGAGGGTAATCTAAGAATATTGGGGCGATTTCCTGCTGAATTTTAGTATGATTTCGTGCTGCTAGCGAAATTTTGCCTGTAAAGAACACTTAGTAGACAGTTTTAGTGTAGCGTACGCTATACCATTGCGTATGCTAAAAAATAGCGGGTCGTCACTGCGCATGCGCTGAACGCTAAACGAAATAGCGGGGTTAGCGTTTGCGTTTTTGAGCGGTTTGCGGAGTTTGCGGGAAGCATGGCGGCGGTCCCAGCTGCCCGCTTCAAATTGAATTTGGCGTTGCTTTTGTAAAATGCACTGCGTTCGTAGCAAATGACTGTGTAAACGGCTTTCACTTAGTCTCAGGTTGCTTCGATGACAGAGTATTATGGATAACCTCATGGTGTTTTCGAGATCGCTTCTCGTTTCGAACGAGTCGAAACCTAATGAAAGAAACATTCGAGATGTCAGCACCACCTATCGCTACAGGCGCGAAATAGCCGCAACGACGGCATTATGGCCTCTGAGATCCGAAGATATCGCCGACCAACTAAAATTGTAGAAAACGTGCACTGCTTAGCGTACGCTACATTATAGCGTATAGCGTATGCTATAGTTGCGTACGCTAAACTAAAACTGTCTAGTGACTAAACGTCTAAACCTTGTGGGAAAGCCAGCCTTCCCAGCAGCAAGGGGCGCGGGTTTGCAGACAGTGGGAGTGCACTTTTTTCTTTTGTTTGTTTATTTATTTCCAGCAGTTTCTTTGAGCTTATTGCTTGGCAGCAAGTGTAGTGTGTGACAACTGGCGCAGAGTCAAATGCCTCCGAGCTTACGGCATTTGATACGGTATAATAGGGCACAGGCTGGCAAGGACAGCTAATGGGAATTACTAAATTTGCCGAGTTAACATGAGCCGAAAACACAATGTTTTACTATAACTGCTTACTCATCTAGCTTTTTAACACTGACAACACAATTGCAATGTTCCATCATAACAGCTTAACCCAACTTACTAATAAATGCATGTACATATCATTATTCGATATTTGAAGCTAACTATTCGTATTCAGAAAGTTTGATATTAGCACACCCCTACTACTTCTCAGGCTCTGCGGTAAATGCACACATCAGTGCCCTCTTCGACTGCCATACATTTCGGATCTTCTCTTCCCTCTCCTCATTCTCAAGGGTCCTAACTTGGGGTAAGGGTTACGCATGCGAGGGTATGGTAACTGGTCATAGAATGGCTGCACGAACAAGCTTCTCAGGGCAGCATGACGATGCCGTGGTGGTGACTTGCACTTTCTTTTTCTCTTGTCTCATCAGTGGACCGAGTATTCGCAACCGATGGATGGTGAAACAAGTAACTCAGAAATGTGAACTTCTCGTGTTACACAGGCAAGTGTTGCTGTTTTGTGTTCATCTTCACTGTCTTCTCTCAAGAAGAAAATGAGAATTTGTGATTTAACCCTTCATTGACGAGTGTTGCCTACAGGCAGCATACCAGAAAAAAATATAAAAATCATGCCGAGTTTTTAGTATTGAGTACGAAGCTTCTGGCTCAGTGTGTTCGGCCGATGCCAAATGACAAGCAGCAAGAGTCATTTGTTGGTTTAGAGCAGAAACACGGGATGAAGAAGTTTGGCATGCAGCTCACTTTCTTTTGAAAGCACTGTCACTGGAGACAGACCAACTTAAATTCTCTGACTGGACTGGTGTCATGTGTGATGTAAAGCAAATTGAATATGCACCTATGGTTCATATATGATGCGAGCTGCCTGTACAAATTCCAACTGAAGCCATAGGTGGCTTGGGGGAAAGCCCACTTACGGTTTCCTGCCTGGGCTTTCCGCCCCTGTTGCTGAAAAAAATTTCTGCAAAATATTTTCTTCTTTGTTGATTATGCTTATTCTTGATGTGTTCTGCTCACTTAGGTCGAAATTAAACATTTTTTGAGGGTGTCTATGTCTTGTCCTTAAAGGGTTAATAGTTCGCCTTTAGAACCTTAAGTTATCTACAGGAATTAGTAACAGGGAAATTGGGTCATAAAAATGGGTTGGAGTGCACACATCAGGGATTGCCAAGTCATGACTGGTAGATTACTCTTCTATGTCCTTGTACAAAAACATGTCTACAATCATTGCATGCTACCTGTGCTAACATATGTGGCAGAAACTTGGAGAATAACAAAGAAGCTTGAGAACAACATAAACATTGCACAGTGAGCCATGGAACAAAAAAATGCTAAACATTACCTTAAGAGACCGGAATGTAGCAGTGTGGATTAAGGCAAACGGGCGTAGCTGATATTTTAGTTGACATAAAGAAGGAAAAAATGAAGCTGGGACAGGCCACGTAACTTGTATGGTGGATAACCGGCGGCGTGTTAGAGTTACAGAATGATGGGTGCCAAGGGAAGTGCAGTTGTGGGTGGTGCAATGAAATTAGGAAGTTTGCAGGCATAAGATGGGGTCAGCTGGTACAAGACAGGTAATCTGGGGAGAGGCCTTTGTCTTCAAGTACACACATGATGTGGCAATGATTGGGCTAATATCTGTTTTTACACTTTGTATCATGCTCTAATGCCTGCGGGACTGCTTGACCGGGGCATGAGCAAAAATTTTGAAAAGCTTATCCCCTATTGCGGTTGCGCATCTTGGGATTGAGATGCGCCCAGCATCGGTTGAATGCGAACTCAGACTTACAATCGTAGTGGTTGCTGCCACTTAATAATGGTCCTAGAATTGCACTCCAAGAACAGCTTGCATTCTTTGGGGCTTATCTTGTCGTCGAACAATAATAATCGTCATCTGTATTGTGTGCCATTCCTTTCTGTAATGGTCACAAATGGCATGCGTGTTATCAGCGTGACGCAGCATTCTTGGCAGAAAAGTAGCGGGCGCAGAGTTTTCAAGAAAGAAAATGCAATCAAGATAGATTTGGAATAAGATTTGCCCAACAGGGTGTTAACATCTTTTAGAGCGAGTGCATTCTTTGCAGCGTTGTGTTGAGAAAGCCTCTTAGTGCGAAATTGTCACATTCTCATGCAGCTTGTTTCTCTTTAACCAGGTTCTCCAGGGTTCTGCCAGGCCTGATTGGCCACACAAGTTCTTCGATGTTGAAGGAGAGACTTCTTCCAGCTTCCAGTAGAATGAACGAGCAAAAAAAAAAGGGGGGGGGGGGACATGTTTTACTCCGCAGCAGCCGAAGAGGAAAGCAGCCACCATTCTTTCTTCCTGACCAGCACCACCTGTTGTCCTCCTCATTCTTGGTTCATTTTTTTTTTTTCTTCTTTTCCATTTACTCTTACACGATGAGATCCTCGTTCCCTCATTGTTCATCACGCCCGTGCCCAAAAAACGCACAGAGAAGCAGGTTTGGCTATCGCACCAGGACTCTTACAACCTGCTTCGTGCTTTTCTTTTTGGACAAGTGGGGGTGGGACTTGCTGTTGCAACTTGTATACATACCATAATGCATCTCTCATCGCAGATCAGTGCATTTCAATGTTTCGTGGAGGAGGAAAGCAGGGGCGGCGAGATTTTAAAATATGAGGGCGGCGCTTTTCTTTGTTTTTTTTTTCTCTCTTGCGCGCGCGTGCTGTTGTAGAATCGCTGGCAATGCTGTATTTAAAACAAAATCGAGCGGAGCAGGCGACGCTCCCATCTACGTGGCTCAATAAAAACGCACTTTGTAATTGTTTCCTACCAGTGGGAAGCTTGTCAAAGCACTCGTCTTCTTATCTTATTATGAGAGAATTTTTAGCTGGTTCGCATCTGTATTACCTGTTGCAGAATAACGGTTACCGGAGCCATAGGCATGAGCACCTTTGTGGCAGCTTCTTGTGGCAAAGAGTTTAACTAAAGAGGACATATTCTGCTTAACCTCTGTTGTAATGCATCGTTAGTGACCTGTTCCCCTCTGTTCCCCTCGCCAACAACGCTCGCGTAACACAAAAACATTTCACATGTGTTGCATACCTTCCAACTTCTACCATTTTTATCCTAGAATGCCCAATCTTCTTACTATTACCACAAGCAATCTAAACATTTTTCATTTTCACCTAGGGAAAACTTATTTCAAACAAGTAATAAAAATAGGCGCTGACTGGTTTCTCAGACCCAACAGACTGGAGCAGTGGCCATCAACTTTAGAACCAATGTAACAGCGGCAACAGAAATTATGTGCACATTTCATGAATAGAGTTTCTATGAACATTAAATGTTTGAAGAGCTGTTTGTAGCACTTGTGGTCTTGTGTTACTCTGGAATGGGTAAAAAAAATTTCCCCTTGCAGTGTGGATCATTCTAGCTGCGACTATAAAGAGCGAAGCACGTATTCTCAGTGACCTAGTAGGTCAAAGTCTGTGATTCTGTAAAGGACCGCCAACATCTTGAGTAATCAAGCAATTCATGTGATATGTTTCACCAAATTTCGATGAGAGAGCGTTAAGGGTCCCATGTCGCAGAAAATCCCATTTCCACCATCAGAAGTTGTTTCGGCAAAAAGATTTTCGAACCACCCATGCCCAGGCCCTCCACGTGGCGCAGGGAAGTTACTGAAATAATTGAATTTCTCAAGCTAAAATATGTAGAAAAATCGTAACGTATGACTTGCACACAACCAACAGACATGATAGCGTGGAATTTTAATTTGACTAGATGAGAAAACGTAATTCTGTTATGCAAAAACTCAAAGAAACCCCTTTTTCTATGTTTCTACCATTTGTAGACCGGCTATGGCATCCTCCATTTGCGCGTGCCAGTGCGCGAGTATCTCGGAGGCCATGGAGCGGCGCGCCCAGTTTCTTGCAATACCTCCAGAAGGCGCTAGCCTTCACCACATCACGGCCCACGCTAAAGGCCGAGTTTCAACCAGAAAAGCCCGCCTTCGTGCCTAGCGTTCTCGGCCAGCGTTTCCCAATAAACATTACAGTTACGTGCGCTCCAGTTGTCGAAGCATGAGAAGCAGTCGGGGATCTTTGAATGCTATCGCATTCCACTCTTGAAGGCGACGCTTAAGCGTCCTCCAAATTTTAGTACATTTGGCTACGATTGTACTTTTTCACGTTCCAAGGCTGGCATTGCAGCTTGCTGTGGTGGCATAGTGGCTAATGGCATTGCGCTGCAAAGCATGAGGTCATGGACTCGATTCCCAGCTGTGCCGGCAGCCTTTCAATTGGCTGAAATGCAAAAAAACACTCGTTTATTTCGATTTAAGTACATATTAAGGAACCCTAGGTGGCCAAAACTAATCTGTAGCTCCCCACTATGGCACCTAATAATCGGATGGCGGTTTTTTACAGCCCTAGATATTTATAATTATCATATTTCTTACTTTGTAGTTGAACAAAGCAACACGAGAGCTCGCTATCACTGTTGCTACTGCCATCAACGGCTCCAGTCACCTGGCACTATTTAAAGGGTAATACATTTACGGACAAGTTACAACTGTCTATCGTTGTTCTTTTCTTTGTCTCCTTATTTCTTCGGCTCGCATGTCTTGAAATTTGCATGTTCGCCAAGCTGCAGGCAGGCTTTTCATGCAGGAATTTCAACACAGTTGTCCCGTTTCCCTCTCATTTTTATTTCTTCCGTTTTAATTTATTTTTGCGGGAATTGATCACTCAGTTTATTTCCCCTTTGTTTTGCCCACTGTCGTATTTCTTTTCTTTTGATTCTCTTGCTTTTTTTTTTTCTGAGGAGAAAAAAAAATGTGTGGCGTGACTGTCCTTTTTCGAGTGCTTGTTTTTTGTGAGCCTGCATGTCTCTTCATGGACGTGTGCATGTGTGTGTGAGCAAGGTTATATACATAAAGAAATATAAATATATATATATATATATATATATTATACACGCGGACACACTCGAAAAAAAAATGTATAGAATCATCTGTTTTTTCTTCATTGTCATTTCTATATTACTGTATAAACTTTTGACGGGAGGCTTTTTTGGGTGTTGGCTTAGTGTTTGGCGACAAAGAAGTTTGAAAACAGGCAACGATAGAAAGACGATGATTTCTGTTTCGGCGCTTTGCTGAAGCCAGTGTTCAGTGTCTTTTTTGTTTTTTCTGCTTTTATGACTCTTAAACCCCATTCCCTCCTCTTCCTTGCCTCTCTTCCTCACTCTATTGCATTTATTGCAGCTGCAATTTGGGACTGGATGCTGCACTGCTGACCTGTCTTTTGTCTTTTTCATGCGTGGCTTTTAATTCTTCATCTGTTACGTGGGCAGCCATAATTATCGCACAACTGGCTACTGCCTCGTCTTCAGGTGGTCTTGGCTCGGCTTCTGAACGACTTGCACTGAAATCGACAGGACGGTTGAGACTGTAGCAGGCAGTTACAACTAGTCATCTGATCGTGCAGGATCCTACCTAGCTTGTCGCGATTAATGCTGCAGGACTCTTGAAAGCCTTGGCAGTAAGGCTGTGGATGTGAAATGATGCCCGGGCATCAGGGTATCTTGCAGAGGCTCTTTTGCGTCGTTGCTGAAACTTTACATGATATGTGCTATTGTGGACAGTTGAAATACAAACAAGTTAAGGCTGAGCAGAACACATTCTTTCACTTCTGCTTTCGATAATGTGTGTAATGCATTAGCGTGATTTCAACTTGTGTGTTCGGTGTTCGACCACCTATGCAGTTTTTTTTTTTTTTTTCGACCTCATAAGTAGCGGTGCAAGGTCACGCTCTCGAGTTATTGCTTGCAAAAGGTGTTCTACTGTGTAATCTCTTGCTGCTCGTTCAAATCTCAATCGGCCACGACCGTGCCGTGACCTTGTGTGGTTTTTTTTTTTTTTTTTTTTTTGTTAACAACCTTGAATGATGATTTTGCAGCAAGGCTGCATTTTATTGTCCGCACAGTTCAGTAAACCTTGCATCCTCGCCTGGGTAGTTTCTCTATAACAAAATAAAAACCACGGTAATATGTGCAGCCTAATGCTTTGAGGAAATGAGCTGCCATGCATACGTGGTCCCGTTTCACTGCCTTAAACTTACGGTTTGGATGAAAGAGTCCGGCAATGATGCCGCAGGTTTTATCAAATTACACGAACCAAAAGCTGCAGTCCTGTTATGGAATTTAAGAGCAGAGCAGCGTTACGCACTAAATCATCTAAAAGTTGGTAAAAACGTGGGTCACTGCATGTAGCAGTGATGTGCATTGCCATCCACATTTTGTGTTCAGCACTATTAATAAGTGGAATATTGTTTAAACTGTAATTAGGTAGAGACTGCATTGGTGGCTTTAAAGGCCCCAAGGGCATTCATGCTTTTTTCTTCTTTTTTAGCTATTCCATTAGCATGCATACCTTCAGTAAGCTTTACACTGGTGGTCTTAAAGAAAAGGTAAACATAATTATGCTAGATTGATTGTTGATGGTTAGAAATGATATGCATCTGCACATATGACTAAGTACGCTTAGTGTGGAAGTTGCATGAGGTGAAAGTTGAGTTGTCACTGAAAGTGACGATAGATTAGGGATGTAGCTTGTAGTTTCACACCTACAAGTTAAATCGATAGAAGAAGCGACAGCGAAATACGGTTGGCTCGTCAAACCATCGCATTGCAACATTATTACTCTCGTAGCCACGATGCCTTCTTGGCTGTGGCGGTCGTTGCAGTGGCCAGTGGGACAATTATGGCTTCCCATGCACGACGGGCATCTGTCAATGCCTACACGTCGGTGCGGACATTTCTTATGTACTGTGCTGATGTAATTTCTGACAGTTGAAGATCGTGTCTCGATTGTCTTCAGCTGTAAATTGTGCAAAAAAAAAAAAGAAGAGTTTGACGAGTGTCTTTTATTTTTGTTTCGCGATGGTGATTATTATTGAACCGAACTGTTGTGTTCCTACCATTTGACGGTAGCTTATGAACTTGTACAGCAGCTGATTTGTGAAGGATGCGTTTATGTAACATGCATTTTTTTAGCATTTATATAAATATATATCTTGTGATGGAGGTTTAAATTTTCATTAAAGGCTCTTTTTTTTTTTTCTTCCTGTTAGCACGGCGAGCGTTATGGAAATTGCAGTGGAAAGCATTTTTTGCACTGTGGAGTTGCCAAAAGGAAGTTGAACATTACACAGGGTTTAGAAGGTTGAAACAAGTGCAGTTTATCAAATACCCATTGATTCAACAGTCAATCTGGTAAAAGTGTTGCTTGCTTATCAACTTGACATCAGTGCAGCACTGGAGTGTCACTCCTGCAAGACACTCTGTTTCATACTTTGCCTGCAATCTGTGAAAAACTATGCAAGTATTAGTTTGGTCATTAAGAATTACTGCTCCACACATTCTGTGGTCACATGGCATTCATATCTGACCGATACAGGGTGACAAGAGTTTCGTTTAGTTCATGCTGGCGAACTTTTGTTTCAGTGGGTTGACATTGACGAAATTTCAGTTGTGTTACCTTTCAGCCACTTTCCCACGAGCAAAATTGGTCTGTGAGCAAACGTTCAGCAATAGTGTAGGGCAGGTGCAAGCAAGAACGGCGCTTCAGTGTAGCTAGGTTCACACTAGTGTGCCATTTCTGCACTTGAGTGCCCCAGTGGCCACAGAGTGTGTGATCAACTCCCGTATTGCAGTTTGTGACAACCACGTAACATCTTTCACGGAACAGCATTACGGAAATTACGGCATTACAATTTCACGGAAGCAGCATTAGTCACAGACTGAAGCTTACGGAAGTCTTAAAGGCTTTGTCACCAGGACAGCTATGACCATCGCACGAGAAACTGCCAAAAGTAAACCATTGTAATGTAATGAGACAGCTTTCCTGTGTAATGGCGTCTTTTACCTGTCGCTGCTCGACTTGCTCCATTAACGTTAAATCAGCTATGTAATGTTTAAAAATTATTGCTTTAAATGTGTAATGGGCTATTTCTTGAGCCCTGAATTTCATGTTTCTGCATGCAAAGTATGAAACACAGTATGGCACATATTAAATGGCAAACTATACTTCCAGAAGCCATGCTGCATCACCTGTCTGGCAGTTGTGTTGTTGCACGCATGGCTCTTTAAATGTCCTAATTTGCATGTACTGGCTGAATCATCTCTGGTTTCCATAGCCGTGCACTCTGTTCAGCATGCAGGTTAGTTGGCCAGGGGTGGCTCGTGACAGTGTTTGCAGTCTATGCAGAAATTGCCTGGTACTTCTACTGAAGATTAAGTGGCTGTAAAGACCGGGTAGAATTTGCTTGTTACTTTGCAGTGGAATACCTTCTTGAGGAACTGTTTTGCCTGTTCACATTCTCGCAGTGGGGAACACATTCGGACTGTCAAAGAACATGTGCATGCCTTTCGCAAGAAACTCGTCCACTGCTGTCGCATTGTGCTGCTGGACACAAGGTTGTGCTTTCTATCCCCGGCCACAATTTCAAGGGGGGCGGAATTCAGAAATGCTCGAGTACTTAAATTTAGGCACATGCTAAAGAACACACGGTCAAAATTGGTGCAGGGCCCGCCATATGTAGCCCTGCATTGTTAAGCCTCCCAATTTTACTTGTATTTTTGAAGAAACACAATGGGCATTGCCTTGTTTTAGGCTAGACTGTGCCAGGCACCGACTGGTTGCACTGAACTAAGCCACTGGGAGCAGCTGCACCCAGAGTTCTTACTGTCCCAACTTCACCCCCTCCCACAAATTTTGGCGTTGCAAGACAGCTACGTTTTCGATTGTTGAAGCCACACAAGCGCGCTTCATTCATTATCCCCATACAGCTAATTTCAGTACAATGAATGAGCCAGTGTTTTGGGAACATAGTTCTGAATATGACAGTGCCAAGCTTTTCCCAAAAGAGTTTCACAACTAAACGGCCCAAAAGCGTGTACTAGTACTGTCCGAGCTCGGGATATGAATGGTGAAGCTAGCTTACAAGCAAGTTCGAGGCAACTGTTATTCGTAGTGGCTAGACAAGCGCTGTAGGTCGCCAGCTGTGCAAGCTGAAACTTGATTGTTATGAGGAAGCCTCTGCATTAGGCAAGCCACCGATGCAACAACACACAAATGCCAATAGCAGATGCCGCATGCATTGTTAAGGTATGCCATGCCTGCTGCTGTTCTTGACGGTGCCGAATTTCAAAGGAGCAGGGTTTGGCAACATCCTCGTGCAAATTTCAACAACTACCATTGCACAGGATGGGACGTTATTGCCCTTGCACACACTCTGCGCCTGGATAACATTATTATTTCTTTTTTTTCGGTGTGCACCGCCGCTTTCCGTAATGTTACAATGCCAAAGAAAAACCGATGCATTTTTTATCGCTTTGTTTTCTTCTTTCTAGTTAATGTATTGTCATGTCGCTTATATGGCTTTCGGGAAAGCAACTGAAGTGCGTTGCTAGGTTTGGTTCCGAGTACTTAACTGTGCTTCCTGCTTGTCGTTGTTGAGGGTGCAGTGCTTTCTCGTTGTACAATTAAGAGAGTGCAGCTGTGCGAGGCATCTGTGGGCAACGTTTCACAACAGTACGTGAACTATTTTTGTTGCAGTCGTCTTTATCGCTTTTTTTATTTCCAGAGTCGGCATTTTGCCAACGCCTTTCGGTCCTACCAAATCGACAAATTATTATTATCACAATTTGGCATAAAAGATTCTTTTCAGTCTTTGGCGACGACGAAAAAAAAAAAAAAGCTGACATCCTCATCAAAACTGCAAGAACGGGCAAGAACCAAAGCAGCATCGCTGCGCTCTCTTAATGATGAAGTTGAATTCAGTTGTGTTCTTGCTGATGTACTTCCTGTTATTTAAGGCAGCCCTACCCCTACCCCGCCTCACCCTTAAATCACCAATTTCTTTTTTTCTTGGCAACTTGATATGTGCGCACATTTGTGTCAACGCGTCATTATGCATCTGTTTTTTGTTTTGTAATTATTAGGGCACGTGCAGCATCTCGGCCGCAACACATCTGAGGAAAAAAAAAAGACAACTTTTGTTACTGGATGCATTTGTTTTAAGTAGAGCTCCGTGTTCCGTATTTTGAGATTGTGTAATTTAACAAAGCTACATCGAATCATGCGCGTACATCACCAAGTAACTTGTACTGTTGTCCTCCATATATACATTTTTTTCCCCTCCCCGTCACATTCGTTTCTATGTCTCTAAAAAGTTGTCGCTCTACTTTCTTTTTTTTGCCTTTGTTATCACTTTATTGTACACAGTATTCTTGCTTTTGCCTGCTTTTATTATTATTATTGTTTTGTTTTAAACAATCCTGTCCAAATGTCAGTTTTGAGTTGCGTGTGGCCATGGATGTATACCAAGTTGTCCATATGCATACCCGAGGCTTTGTTGCGTTCTATCCTACGTGTGCTTTTATGTTGGCTGTACCCACTGTTTGTTTTATTACACCTGATTTTTTCAGGCTGACCATTTGCACATACACTTTGAGTTGTCCTCTGCTGACACTTGGTCCAGTCATCCAGAGTAAAGAAAAAAAGTGCCATTTTTCGTAAAAAATGTGTGGTGGTCGTGTTCCTTCTGCCTGCTTGACACACGCATGCTCGCTCGTAAAGAGAGACATTAAATGAGCGCCACTAAAGCAAGCATTTTATAAAAGCAAAATATAAAATTGCTTGAGTTGGTACAAGTTTACCATGTAGAACTGTAGCAAAAAAAAAAAAAATAAAACTGAGCACAAGAGGGGGCATACACACGATGCTACACTCGCAACTGAATTTTTATTAGAAAATGCATTAGAAAAGAAAAGTTTAGTCGAGCTAGTGATCATGTGTGTGCCTCTTCTCGTGCTCTTTTATGGCATACATATGCAGTTTATTAATGCAAAAGCATTATATGCCACAATATGTGAAAATCCGAAGGCATGACCGAAAAATAATACCAAAATGTCAGACGCAAAGAGTAAAAGCACGTCAAAAAATGCTTGGATTGACGAACTTTCCTGTCAACAGCTCGGCCACGACTCAATTTTTCAGCAAATAGTAGCGGTGCGGTCCTTCAGAAGAGTGAAAAAATTACATGCACTGAAATTTCTTTTATAATAGAATGCATGTACACTTGCGTGTCATAAATTGCAGTACAAAGTTGCATACACATTGCAGTGAAATAGGACTGTTCAATTGCAAAGAGATCTACATGTTTCATTGAAAATCTGGAGGACGCTTAAGCTTCGCCTTTAAGAGTGGAACGCAATAGATTTCCGCAGCTTTCTTGGGGTTGTGCAGAGGCAAGCGCGATGATGGTGTTGCAAGGAACCGAGAAGGCTGTGCCACTCTGGAAAGGGTTTGTGTTTAAGTTTCTGCGTAACAGAATTACACTTTCCGGTACATCCAAATCAAACTCCGACACTATCATGTGCGTAGGTTGTGTTTAGGGCGCATATTATTTTTCTGACGTATCTTACATTAAGGAGTTCAATTAGTTGTGCAACGCATCTGTGCCACGCGGAGGGCCTGCGTGGTTGTGTTCAGGATTGTTTGCCACGTGACATCCGAGGACGACATCAGATTTTTGTTTGTTTTATAATATACTGCAGTGCATGAGTTGGAGGGGGGGGGGGGGGCAGATGTTGCGCAAAGCACAGAAATCTGCAATACATGCTGACCGTAAACCAAGCAACAGGGTGGAACAACCGTATTGCTATTCTAATTTCCTACAAAAATTACATAAGGGACTCTTGGCACAGATCATTCAGCCATCATGAGAACGATGGGCAGTATAAATGGATTTGTCTAACTATGGTGCTTGTGGCTTCAGACATTCCTCTAACATTATTACACCTTTAACTTTCTGAATTTCTCAGCAATCAGTTTTCCAAACACTGCAAGGCAATAGGTCCTTGTTGTTGAAAATGACCAGTTTGCAAAGTCACAAGGCCACTTGAAGTCTGAAGGACAAAGTTCATGCAAATTCATGTACCATTCCGGACTACACCCACGGATCCAGGGTACCCTCCTGGAAGGGGCGACGAGGGGACTCGCTGCATGCTCAATAGCAATTAAAATGTCAAATAAAATGTTTTAATCTGACAAATTCATACTTTTTAAAGATTTGTGCATTTATGCACATAAGCGAAAAACACCCAAAACCAGTCATTTCTAACAATGCATACACTTTGAAAAAAAAGAAATTGCTACAGTTGAAACAAGATATATCAAGCCCAGATATAATGAATTATTGTATGTAACAGCTGTAAACTCCCCTTGAAAGTTTTTGTAAAAATTTGTATTTTATATATCGAACTATTTCGCAATCCTCTTCGAGTTCGACATACAGTATCCGGGTTTGACTGTTATTTAGGCAGTTGCTTTTACTGTTACTTGAATAACATTTTACACAAATGGGCCTTTCCAAGCATGTAAAATTCGATCGAACACAGTCGCAGGTCCAGCTGCGGAGGCTCAACATTCTTTCACACTAGAAAGTTCCGTTGCTTATGAACAGTTACGCGAGCTGCACAGAAGACGTGCTTGCATGGCGTTGATGTAGCCAGAACCCACAGCACAGTCTTCACAACCTGCAATATGTCCTGCACTCAGCCACTACTGTAAGAGGTTACAGTAAAACCTCGTTAATTCAGACTGTCGTTTGGTTCCGGCAGTCGTATGCATTATTTACTTCAATGAAACGTGTAAATCAAACGTATTTAGCCGCACATCGGTTAATTCGGACAACTCTCCGAGCTCGGCATGCAACGCAAGAGAACAAATATGGCATTGGCGTTCATCTAAACCAAGCGGTGAAGTGCGCATCACCAGAAAGGTTCATGCCTAATAATGCCTGTAATGCCTTTATTCTTGCGTTTACACATGCGTCAGCCGTGCGACTTCATGACTGTGTAGTTTCCATACATGATCGTGTTGATGGCGGCCATGGTTTCTTCCGCAGTTGCAGTAAACGGTACTTTCGTATTGAAAAAAAGATATATAATAAATTATGGGGTTTAACGTGCCAAAACCACAACCTGATTATCAGGCACGCTGTAGTGGTGGACTCTGGAAATTTGTACCACCTGAGGTTCTTTAACGTGCACCTAATTTAAGTACACTGGTATTTTCGCCCCCATCGAAATGCGGCCGCCGTGGCCGGGATATGATCCTGCATGGTTTCGTTTTGACTTGGTGCGTACTATGTTTGCCGCACACCTTCAGAACCGCAAGGTCACCGTCCATGATTGTGTCCACAGTCATTGCGGCAGACAGTATAGTTTTGACAAGCTTTCGAGAACGAAGAGCACTGGCTGCATCGCTATGGACGGCGACTAGCTCACTGGCGAAAACAAAAATCTGGATGTGCGAGGGGTTGAAGTCTGTCTCGGATAACATGCGCCGCGGCCGCGCTGTGAAGGAAGTCGCGAGGCCTTCGCCGATGCAAGCGCTTATCAGCCACAAGATGACGAGACTGCCTTTGATAACTCGACATTCGGTTTTTCGGTCCCGTGAAATTCCAATTAACGAGGTTTTACTTCCGCCACTGAAACAACACAAGCACGTGGCTTGGCATTGTTTTCTCGTTTTTTGCTGAAAACGAGTACTTCCCTCTTTTGATTGGAGTACGTGAGAAGTTTTGACCATTGATTCATTGGCTAGTCTCGAACGCCACCCCACACGTTCTCCCGAATGTCTTTGAATTCTTAGGTCAAGAGAAGTAGCGCCAGCTCGTAATTTATTATAGTGTTTCCAGGCAAGCTTGACTGATTAAAGCTTTGATTAATCGAAAGTTTAATCAATCGTCCAGCCCTGCTCAATACGATATTGCCAATGTTTTTTTAAAGAATATCGCTGAATCTAGCGACAAAATCGCTAAAACAGCAACACTGCTCAATACTGTCAGCTGGCATGTCATGGATGGAACAAGGAGCCCAGGAAGCCCCTGGACCTCTCTAGTACATAGTAATTTTTGTAACTCACACAACGGTAACTGCTGCTAAGCAAAGAAAAGAACAGCAACCAATGGGCTTTACAATTTATTGTAACTGCTCACAACACTATGAATGGGAAGGATGCCCTGCCAATCAATCTACTGGCAGAGTAAAGGTGAATTATCTTCCACATTCACACACATTTCTTTTTTACAAGGCGAGGGAGGCAAACGGGAGGAAAAAAAAAAAAAAACTCTTCTCAGAACATGGCCACATGATTTTTGGAGCCTTGAGCACATCGCTACATGGTCAGTTCCTGCAAGAAAAAGAAAAGCGACTCAATATCTTGTACAGCTCTCTTTCCTTGTACATTCCAACCACAGTAAAGGCAAACCCGTGATGGCAGTGAAGTTGCATGTCCTCTAGGGAGCGTTTTGCCACCAAAATTTTTCGAATTGGCTCACTAATAGCCGAGATATAAATGTTTCAGTGCCGCAAACCCATGATTTCAGCAGGCAGGTTCCACTGCCAAGCAAGACGCTCTCTCTACTTTCCCCGTCTGGCCTCTGCAAGCGAAATTCCTTCCCTGCGTTCTCCCACACCAGACCTCAAAGATTGCGTGACGCATATGCCTTGATTTCATTTTTCAACGCGACACACTTCCGCTGACTGCGTTGCGCGCAAGCTGTTGTCTTGTTTGCACAGCACACGATATTGCATGCTGTGCACAAGGAAACATGACTAGCGGTATAATTCTGTGCGACACGAATACTGAGGCAGAATAAGCGGATTGCAGAGCATGATCATGTGCTGGAACAGGGTAGAAAATGGCCTAGTTTCAGTACTTGCACGACCGTGGGAACAAGCAGACGAAGCGGAAGTACATCTCTCTTGCTTCGGTGCGAAGTACAACAAAAAACACGCAGACATTCCGTTTGTGCGTTTCATTATTTCTCTAAACTTCAATTCATCAATTCAAGTAACAGATCACACAAATAACAGATGTTGCCTTGAATAATTATCGAAGTCACGCGTCACTACGAGCGATGTCACACTGCGGACACGAAGACGCCACCGTCCGACTTGGAGCGCGGCAGCTGTGAGAAGGGAAAACAGCGTTCGATCTGAAATTTCAGGTCTTTCCGCAGCGCAAAGTGATGTAATACTTTGCAGACATGATCGTTATCGCGCAATGTATGTTCTGCGCTTGTCAGCTCGAAACGGCCAGACCTGGTGAGGGGCCCTTAAATGTATACTCTGGTCTAAGAGCTTTATTGTGTTTTCCCCGATCGGAGTGTGGCTGCCACAGCTGAGATCGAACCTATGATCTTGAGCTCAGCACTGCAATGCCATGGCAGGTAACGCACTAGAGTAATATTGGAGCCTGCTTACATAAAAAAAAGAACATTTGTGTCAGGAACTTTGCTTTGCTACAGTCATTGTTCAAGATCTCTTTTCAATAATGAGTTGGGCACTCAATGCAGTTATTAGCAAAAGTTACACAATACAGATCATGGTAAGTAGTGCTTGAAGAAGGAAGCTTTACCTCAGGGTCAACACCAATTTCTGAATAATAATAATAATATATTGTGAAACACAGGAAATGCCCTCATTTCACAACAGCTCGAATGATTTGAATGAAATTTGTTGCATTTAAGAAATAAAGCTGAATTCTACCAACTGCAGGCAGCGAAACTGTGATTGTGGCCTCATAGCTTTAACAGAATTTGCTGCAAGTGAGGAAGCCTTAACAAAAAATTGAAGCACAAAATTCACAACCAATTAACTCTGTGCCAAAAACAGACAGTGAAATCCCAATAATCTGAAAGCTCCTTATGCAAATTGACGCACAATTTAAACTGCTCTGTTGTTGGTCAAGGCAAAGTCCTATGTAATTGAACATAGAAAAACTCCTGTGAATTCAAACTTCATCAACGGCGCAACGATTATTTCAAACAAAATTTCTCTCTCCTATGCACCGCTTTTGTCGTGCGCTGTAAACATGACCAGGAAAGACACACAGGTCGCCGAGACTGAACAGAAGGCGATGTGTACCCTCCTTTCCCATCTGACTTGGAAGGAGTGCGCTCTCGACCATGTTATCACTCGCTCACTGCCCCCTACCCCTAGTGATCACCTCATCTGCAACACTGGGTACACGGAAAGACTGTGCGCATCAAGCCACCATATTTTTTTTTTTTTGCCTCACCCTCGCAGCGAAAGCAAACGGCACGGTGCGAGGCGCAATCTTATTGCACATGGACTTTACAGAAATCTAGGCTTCTTCCGGCACATGTCGGTGCGTGCTAGTGGAGGAAAGGTAAAACTTTTTCAATGCCCAGAGACGGTTTTGGTTTTGTGCACTGTACCGCACAACTCATCGGGCATTGTAATGAATGGGGCTTTTCTTAGTTCAAACTCCGCTTTATTCAAATAAATTTCTAGTCCCATTTGGAGCTTGTATTAACGAGATTCTACTTTATTACTGACTATAGCAGTTGTCTAAACTGTGTCTGCCAGGGCTCCGAAAGAGGACAAATGCGATACGAGTGTACTGCTTACATGAAATTGTTGCAATGTTCGGAAAGGTCTTACGAGTACTACTCCCAAATTAGTGGTATATTTCATAGTGATGTAACATCAATTTTGTCCACTCTATGCGCCTCAATAGGTACACCTTACAGATTTGGGTTATACAGGAGAACCTCTTTGATATGACCACGTTTTATAGGATTTCCCAGCACCAATGTTCACAATCAAGAATGCAAAAAAACTATCGAATAGAGTTACACTACTTTTTTACCAGTTAATTAGTTATCGGGAAACATGATCTTTTGACACCAACATTCAGTACAATGCCAAGCTGCGATTGTACAATACGTTTTCTGGCCGCTAGACCCCATGTCAACAGTGGAAGGCACACGTGATAAGCGCAATAGCCATTCGCAACGGCAGCTTCTCCGCAGTACTGTACATGCCCGCCTGTGTCACATGAAAATGCTGCCCCGTGCTCAGTTTCTATCCCAGTGACAGCAAATTTAGCAGGTCGTCACATGTCGCCACTGACAGCTACTACCACCAACCCATTACGATAAGGATCTTCACTCATCCATTTCCCAGCGTGTGCAGCATAGTGCCATTGGAAACATACTGCATGATAATGCACCACTGTTCCCTGCTGCAGGCAAACACAAACTGAGCGTTGTTTCACTCTGGTGGCATCACAGCACCACATTGCGGCGTTGCTGACCAGCTCGATTTCGTTTCGGTTTCCCACTGCCATCTTAAAACGACAATGCACGTCTCTGGGCGCCTAAGTTTTGACTCGGGAATATATGTAAAGAATTTATGGCCTAAACAAGAAAATCACTTCTTACGTTTAGTAGATGGTAAACACTTCTTTTGCATGCAACAAACACCGTCAAATTTGGTGCTGTGAATTCAGAATAAATTGATTTCTCCATTCCCATGTACTTAGACAGGAGCACCTAGAGTAATAGTACTAACAGATTTAGAATAAGGCACCAAATGTTTGGGATCATAATGATCTTTGCATATGCTAGTTTCTGGGCACCACAGAAAGCACAACTTTTTGGACAAAGTTCTGCACTTGTACTTTCCATCTTGCACTTGTACCACTGCCACCAGAAAGCAAAGCCACATTATAATATAAAAGCTGATGAAGGAACTGCCTTTAACATATATCAGTCTTTAACTCTCTAGCACATATAAATACTCAACAAAAATATGATTATTTCCTATCTAAATGCGCAAGCACATTGAGGACAGGCATAAACAATGAAAAAAAAAAAAAAAGTGTGGAAGCTTTTTCAGCAATGTGAAAACACCCTGCAATAAACTGGAAGTGAGCTTCACCAAAAGCCCCTCGTGGCTTAACTTGAAATTTGTGAACCATAGGTATAAATTTCATTTGCTTTACATCATGTATGCGACATCACTGCCGCCAAAAAATCTCACACCGGTCTTTTCTTTCAAAAGAAAACAAGTAGCATGCCAAACTTCATCCTCATCCTGCAGTCCCGCTCAAAACCCACAAATGATGCTTGCTGCTTGTCAAGCAATGTTGGCTGAAGACAAAGCTTCATATTTAATACCGAAATTCAGCAAGCAACTTTTCTGATATGCTGCCTGAAGGCAACACTCACCGATAAGGAGTTAATAAGAATTTCGAGTGTTCATACATTACCAGCAGTTAATTTATTGCACTTAGACTGAAGCGGCAAACTTATCTGCCATCATGAGCCTAGGAAATCCACACTGGGGTACCAGCCAAAAGCATCCCAGTTCAGCACCATGAACCACCAAATTCACAACTGACCGTTGTTTATCCTTCAGTCTTTATCACCTATGCAACGTGGTGAAAAGCGACTGTGTATGCAAGCACTTGTTTGTCATGAATGTGACCAGGCACATTGAAATGGCCCAGATTCGGTGCTAGGCACAAGCCATTGCTTTAATGGTTGCCGCCATGTTTGTTGATGCAAAGCTTTAGGAGCAAGTTTGGAGCTGGATGCTACAATCGGAAGATGGCGAGACGCAAGTGGTGTCTGGGGTTCACCCCACACACAATCTGTCTCGTGCATACCGTATTTACTCGGATCTAACGTGCAATTTTTTCCCGACAAAACGGGTAAAAAAATTGCAGGCGCGTTAGAATCGAGTACGACTGTAAATCTGCGTTACCATATCGCCATTGTCATTTCGAAATGGCCGGTTCGTACGCGATTCCGAGCCTAGCTGCCATAGCTTTCTCCGTGTGCTGTAGTGCGTGCTTAGCAATGCTTCCTTTGGCTTAGGTTAGTGCACCGTCTGTCTTCCAGTTTTCTGCATTTGCTCTATCAGCGTGGAAGTGCCGGCTGCAAAGACATGCAGAGTTCATCACGATGCCGCCATTAAAAGGTAAGCGAACACGTGTGCGGAGATGGACAGAAATCGGGCCGCATCACAGGCGTTCGGAGTTCCCGAAACTTGCGTGCGGGACTGGCGCAAACACGAGAGGCATTCTACACCAGCGGCTGCTACGTGCGGCGCAGCCCCTATGTTGAAAGTAATCCGCGGCGGGGACAAGAGTCTACGCATCTAGGTGTACCGCGCTGTGTTCTTGTCGCTTAGTTTGCGTTGAAGCGAGAGTCCGAACAAAGGTCTATTCTCTCGCTCCTGCTACCGCACTTCCTCACTCCAGCGTTTAAAGAGTTTCCACGGTTATTTGAGTTAGACGTGTTGTTCATGCTTGTGTTCGCGTGACACCATGCTAGTTAATTGGCTAGCAAGCAAGTGTTTAAAAGTTTATACTGCCGATAAAACTACTATCCTTACTTTTCGTATAGCTGTCTACTAATTTGGTATCGTAATCGATGCTTCGCTTTTCGTATGAAACTGCGACTTTCCTTTATTTATCACAACTTTAGTGCATTGGGAGTAAATTGTCTTTTCCAAATGAGAGAATGTTGTGTTTCTGTATGAAAGAATGAGGTGTGCGGTACTGTAAAGGATTTTTCTTTCTTTAGGTCACGGCAAACGGGTAGGCGTTACAATGGAGGGCTTTTTTTTTTTTCCCCCCTTTTTTCTGGTCACGAAAAACGGGTGCATGTTACAATCGAGGGCACGTCAGAATCGAGTAAATACGGTATGCTGTGGTTACGGGACCATTTCTTTCAGGCTCCTATTCTAGAGCTTTCCCCCAGCACTTCCCTATATCAAGAAAGAATAGACGAAAGGAAGGAAAAGGAAAAAGAAGCCAGATGTCCACCGCTTACCATAATTGCATTGACAATGTCGTTGTTATTGTTCTTGAGCGCCCTGACTGCTTTGACACGAGAGACGTTGGCTTGCGACATGACAAGTTCAATGTCCTTGCCCTCCACTCCTGCCTCGTCCACCTGGAAAGGGAAAGAAAAAAGTTTATTTCCATAAACTGCACAGTCAGAATAGTGCAAATTACAAGGCATGTACCAAATATGTGTAATGATTTAACCATTGGAAGGAAGGACAGCGTGATATATAGGTCCCCCTTATGTGGCAACTTCACAGCAACGGTGAAATATACCATATCCAATCAGTTGTAATAAGAACTCTTTTCATGATTTTCGTCGCTTCAACTCTACCCTCACGCAACATTTGAATAACGACAGAATTGACCGTCTTAAAAGAGATATTCCAAATTTCCCAGTTTTCAGCATCGCGTTGGCAACCTGTACCGCTACGTCCCAAATCCAATGCCAGAGACAAAGTCAGCCAAAGTCAAAACTTTTTGTTGGCTGGAATTGACACCGTTTTCACTGTGCTTGCGACGGGAGACTGTGCTGCAGTACCCCGTGGCCTTTCGAGCTTCCAATTCCATTCATTCGCGATGTTATGGTGATGCGGCGCATTCGGTATGACAGCCGTTTCGAGAAATTGGCAATTTTTATGGCTGAGAAGTTGTGAAAGTTCACTGTAACTCGGAGTCTTGACATCAATGACTCACAGATGGTTAAACCAGTTGAAGGCCCGCTCGTCGGAAGCGCTCTGTGGAAACTGAAGTGGCCTGGTACTGCCCCAGAATTAAATGGTTGTGCGGGCTTTTAAGAACTTAATCTCAAAAGAGCTTGCAGGACAGAAGATGACTTGATTCTTGAGCAATCACTTTCGGAGATTTGCTTTCGCGAGACTCTGCTCGTCCCGGCACTGACAGCGAGCTTGGAACAACGCCAGAAACACTTGTCGTGGACACTTTTGATGCCGAGTCACGTGAAATTTCACGATACGAACTATCTCAGAAACCGATCACACAAGAACGCTGGCCACGGAAACCTGTCTCCTCCTCAGACGACGGTGATGAGTGAGGTGACCTCATTCCCGAATTGCAATTCCTTGAATAACGGTACCACTTCTTTTTTTCATATATCTCACATTACATTCGCAGTATTATTTTTACAATTTTGCATGACTGGAAGGTTGATCGTCACATTACATTCAAGTAAATATGGTAATAAATAAAATTTTGCTTTTCTGTGCAGCTGTTTCTGGACCTCGCTAGACCGTCTTTTTACGTTTATTTTCCTTATTTCATCAACAAGGCGGATCAGTTGCAGACTTTTACTTCCTTTTCCACAATGCTTCATAATTTCTTTCATCTTTCTTCAAGCCACCACGATGATAAATAGAGAAACTGAATGAAACTTCTTCCTTGCACTCAAGCAAATGGACAGGAAAAGCCCTAGCCCATTTCCCTCCATATTTGTTCACTGAAGATACAGCAAAACCTCGTTAATTCGGATTTCACGGGAACAAAGAAAAATGTCAGAGTTAACCGAATGTCGGATTATCGAGAGTATCAAAGAAACAAGAAACAAACGCCTACTATGTCAACACAATTTGATTTGTTCAATAAATAAGCAAATCCTGTTTCTATTTTGCACAAAAGCAATGCAGAAGCGAAGGCCTCGCGACTTCCTTCGCAACGCGGCCACGGCGTATCTGCGTCTCAGACACACACTTCACTACCGCACGTACATCCCAATTATTTTTCAGCTAGTCGCCAGCAGATTGGCCATTCGCAGCAATGTAACCGGCGCTCTTCACCCTCGACAGCTTCCGCCGCGTTTGTGACACTGCACGCGTGGCTATTGCATTGAGTCAAAACGACACCACCGTTTGGAGCAACCAATGCGGACAGAACTGAGGCCGCTACCGACACGACCATGGATGGCAAACATGCAGTTGTGAAGGCACGCAGCAATGCGCATACAGATTCAAAACGGAACTACTGCTTGTCAAAACTGATATGGATGGCAACCATGCAGTTCTGTAAGGCAAGCAACCAATGTGCACACTCGAGTCAATACGAAAATTCCGTCTGCCGCAACTGCTACAGACGAAACTGCGGTTGTTATCCAAGCGATCATGGGCAGCAACTACACAGTTTTGAAGGCACGCAGCCAACCTGGTGTTGTGCGTGGCGGTAAATGTAAAAAGGCTTTCATAAAGGCACAAATAGGCACGAAGCATTGCGCCGTTCCTGTCATTCACATACAATTTCTGCAGATGACTATGGCAATGCGGACATATAAATTGGACGCTCTCATGGCTAGCGTTGTCGCTATTTTGAGTCGCACATTTGCCGCGCTCTCTGCTTGCCGAACTCCGAGCGTTGTCCAAATAAACCGATGTGAGGCCGAATACATCTGAATTAACAAGAATTTGATTACATTAAATAATGCATACACCTGGCAGGATCCGTTTTTCCTAATTAACGAGGTTTTACTGTACTTGAAGAAATGTTTCCATGACATTTGAATGCATTTTATCGTTTTAGTGAGGTTAGGCATATAAATTTTTATTTAATACCTGCACCAACCAATCATGGATTATCTATTCATTACCCTTACACAAACATCATAGCACTATACAGTCAACAACTGATTTTCTGGACGCCTGAAAATTCAGATGCAAAAACATTTGCCATGCGATTTTCCAAACCTTTTTCTGTAACTACAGGTTTGAAATGGCATTAATCGTAGCCAGCACCGCCGCCTTTTTCATTATCCCGCCTCCTCAAACCAGTGCTCTCGCACACAGATCCGTGCTGTGGCGACGCCAAGCCTAACTACATTGATGTTCGCTACCGAGCTTCATGCTGCTTGGTGCCGTTTTTTATTGAAACAAATCGCCACTCTTGGCAGCCATGCCGACTCCGCCTTTAAAAGCCTCGCCAATGTCTTGCGCGTTGCACAATGATGGCTCCCGAAAAGTCAGCTTCACCTCAATACAGCAGCCTTACACAGTGATGCATATGCGAAGTATTGTGATGAAGCATACCAAGAGTGGGAAGGGGCCATTGTTATGGGCACTGTATTTATTCCTTAATCTATACACGCATGCACTCGTAGTCTCCTGTCACAGTACGAGCACTGATAAGCCTAAGTCTACTGGTAGGCCTTCAGGGCTATTTTGGACGTGCCTGTGGCGATTTGAGCCGGGCAGTAAAAGGCATGCATTTGTTTTTTTGAGCTGCCCAATTTTTCAGACGCTTCCATGGCCCCTGGCAGGCCGAAAGGGGGCTACAGCTGCCAGCAGATATGCATGCGAGAGCGCCGGTTCGAGGCGGCAAGGTAATCAAAGTGGCTGCAGTGGTGGTGGCTTTGATTAATGCCATTTCGGACCTATGGTCAGGGCAAAAAATGTGGAAAATCGGACGGCGAAAGGTTCTTGTGTCCGAAATTTCAGACAATCTTATACATAGACTCTATGGGGTAGGTGCTGGTGCCGCGAAGCCGTCCAGACTATTGGGCGTCCGGAAAGTCTGTCATTGGCTGTACACTGCTAACTCCTTCAGTCGACGACACAGCGTCAAAGACAATTTGTTACGATTCCTTTCTGTGACTCGAGCCAGCATTGACACTTCGAATGAGTCATCCACTTTGCCTCGTGCGTCACTTTGGTGGCGTAGCAATCCAGTGCCATTTCGGATTGATGACCATGACGATCTATGCAGCCATAGGGCTTGATATGATTCTCTGCATTTAGAATCTTATAAACGCCCACTCCTTTATGAGGAAAGATAACTCCTTTATGAAAAAAGAGGAAATAGATATTCTAGTATAATTTCATTAACATGTCTACTCATTTTTAGCCAATACAAGCAAGGAACATAGCTGAAATCCAAAAAGTCAAAATGGTGGAATCAGTGGACAATCTTACAAATGCTGAAAATATGTTTTTTCTAACTTATCGCTTCATGGCAGTCACATGGACACTCATAATATTTGGACATAGAACTAGCACAGACTGTACATTAAGTACCTGTTTATGCTTGAAGCACTGCTATCGAGAATACACACTCCTGCACAGTGAGGCGAGTTCATCAAATACACTTGCTGGCAAATCCAAATGAAGTGTCACTAGACCTTTCCGGGTGACAGCTTACAAATCACGCTAACGGCAAAGCGCAATCGCTGAGAGTGACACTAAATTTGCCCGTTTGACTGGGGCAAAAATCGGCAATATGGCACGCGAATAAAGAATGTGCAACGAACCTCTTCCTCTTCCTCAGACTCCTCTTCAATAGGTTGAGACACCGCAGCCTGTGCCGGCTCGCCCATCGCAGCGCCTGCATCAGGTGCCTTGAACTTCTCAGCCGCCGCCATCTGAGCTTGTTGACTAAGATCCTCGATCTGGAGAGAGAGAAAAAAAGAACCATCGCGTTAGGGAAAAAAAAAAAAGAAAGAAAGCAGGTGTTACATTTTCTAACAAGCCATTTCATTTTACATTCTTTTCGGCCTTCCCTCGTGGCTCAAATGCCAGTGCGCCGAGTGGCCGATCCTCGCGATAAGGTCACTTTTGGTCAAAATAAATGAACATATAAGGGCTAACAAAAATAGACTGTAGTGAAAGAAAAAAAAAAAGCCACCAGATCCCACAACCTGTAGGAATTGATGTTATGCGAAGCAGTGCGCGGGGGAGCCTACCAAGTTTGCGAAACGACCATAAGGGCACCAAGACAAAGGCGGCTGTTTCATGACTTACATGACACAGTCATGACCTATCATTCATGTTCGTCATACACTCTTGTCATGCTATGCCAATTTTCGTACACACAAAGTTAACAAAACGACCATGAGAAGACCCAGATGAAGGTGGCTATTTCATGACCTACATGACACACATACGATATTCGTCTTGGCTGATCATTTATGTTCGGCATACACTCTTGTCATACTATGCCAATTTTTGTAGATACCAAGTTGATGAAATGACCACGAGAGCACCAAGACGTAGGCGGCTGTCTCATGACCTACATGACACGCATGTCGTGACCTATCATTTATGTACGTCATACACTCCTGTCATACTATGCCAATTTTGGTAGACACCAAGACATAGGTGGCTAGATAGATACTGTGAAAGTGGCAAATGCTTGCCAATAAATGCTTGGCAATTAACAGGTGGCTGTTGTTGCTACAGCTGTAACACTGCGCTGTCATTTTTTAAACCTATCCGAGTGAAACTTCCGCTGTTCTTCTGCCACTCCCCTAAAGACCAGGAAGCTGGTGCCATTTATTAGCACAGCATTCATGCCAAAATAATGAAGTGTCTCACTCGTGTGTCACTTAACAGCCTAAAGGAAATCCTTGGACAAGTGGCTCTTATCTTTGGCATGGAAAAGGTTAAGGAGAGAAATCTGGGTCAGTATAATGTAAGGATTTTTTTCACTTGTTTACACTGCACTCTCATCAACCACAGCTCACAAACAGCCAACCGTGGTGATATGTTAATACTATATGCAAAGTGCTGCTCAGACCACTGACACAGAACAAGAAGGAAAAAAAGAAAAAGAATATTGGTAAACAACTGTTATCTTATCCTGATTGTGGGTCAGTATACGTAGTTAAAGATTGCTGAAGCAAGTGCTAGCCATTTAGCAAACTTCTACAATTTTCCAGACGAGCTGCCTCTGCAATAAAATTAAACAAGTTTCGCTCTAACAGAATTCTTCTCACGCTAGACAAATGGCACTAGAAATGATGAGACACCTCATCCAAAATCGGGCGTAGCACAGACGGCAACCTAAATAGTCGCAGCTGCTACTGTGTGCATGTGGATATGTTGACATCTGTGCACCTGGACATGTTGACAACTGACATTGGACGCACATTATCAGAAATTTTGGGCACCATTAATGAAGTCCAAGAAATCGAACAGGCCTGAAAAGCTGCACAATCAAGAAATTGGCCAGTGGCTGTATGTCTTTCCTGCTTCATCAATGACCCAACAAGTGACCTGTCAACATTTAAGTTCCCTTTCCTGTTTTGCCAACGGCCCAAACAGTGACCTGAGGACGTATTATGCAGGTCCATTTCGGCTGATGCTGAAGTGGTGATTGGCTGTGGGCGCTTGACTCATTCTCAAGTGTGCCCCAGCTTGGGAACTTCAGTGGCAGACGTACCGAACATGTCCACTGGGTGCATACTTACAGAACCCCCTCACCCCTAGCCTCGCCTGCATTATAAAACTCAGCACTGGTGTTTTTATTGATAAGAACAAAATCAGGGCACCTGTTACGTTGGCATTTTTTAAAGTCCCCTATTTTTCTAGGTTTTCCCGAACACTTTCATTGAAAATTCCCTAGCCGTCTATGACACTGTTTGTTCAGACAAAAGGAAAATTTGGTGGTTTATACAGTGGATTCTCACTGATAGAATTCAGCAGAATATGTTTTTCTTTCTTTTCTGGTACTTAGATACCTTTCTCGGAGCTTGCTTTGAATGATACAATATTCAGAGGATGTTTTATATTTCAGTCCCCGTGAAGATCGTATCAACGAGATCCCACTGTAGTAGCCTATGTCAGCCCATTATTTTAGGCAACCGGTACTACCAGTGAGCTGTAAAGCAGGCACGAAGTACTAGCAGATTTGATTTAATCACGTGTTTCACAATATTTCAGCCACCTGGCCAGGCTCGCAGTCACAAGTACACAATTGTTTGTGGATTAGGCAGGTTCAGTTGGAAACCTCGCTTCCTTCAGACATACTGTTAGCTTTGCCATAAACACTGCAGTTATTAACTTCCGTGACTCAAAGTGACCACAGTGAGAACTCCATTCTTCCGTGACAATAAACACCCTGAGAACAGAATTCATGTCTAAAGAATTTGATGTTACACCAGTAATGTTTGCTTTATCAGATGTTAAGCTCAAACTAGCTTTTGAAGAGGATATGCAAAGGCACAGGATGGCAGCACTATCAAGACACACACCTTGGCCTCTCCAAAAACAATGTAGGTGTCCGACGCAGGGCTCTTGTACACGTCGGGCTTGGTGATGACGAAGAGGATGTTTTTGGACTTTCGGATGGTCACCCGGCAGACGCCCTGGACCTGCTTAAGCCCCAGCTTGGACATCAGCTTGCGCGCCTTCTTCTCACTTCTGCTCTGCTTGGCCTTGCTAACCAGCTCCTCTGTAATGCCTGCTGCCTGTGCAATCTGTGAGGAACAACGCGGCAATGAAATAAACACATGGTAAGCGAACGCAGATGCTTAGGTAACTGCGCATTTTAAACTTTTGAACATTTAGTGCCCACACTACTCAGCCTACACTTTCGGCAATCCATTCCTTTCTGCAACCATACGAGAATGTAGCAGTCTACCTGAAGCTTTACTTTCGTGTATCAAAACAATATAAGAGTTGTTAATGGTACATAATTTTGAACGTTGACTTGAACATTTTCCTTTTTTTTTTCTTGCTTAATCTTCCATTACTGATAAGCTTGTACTTCTAGTAGTTCAACCACAGTCACTAACTGAAGAACTTAACTACGTTAACATTTGTTACCCCTTCCTATTCAATGCCATTTGATTGAAATTTATGTTGTCAGTACATTAAGCATAGTGTTCCCAAATAAATGTTGAATTGTTTCCTGTATGTTTTGCCCACTGCCGTAGTTGGTACGCTTGTGCCACCTTGCCCTTTTCGCATTGAAAATTCTTGAATACTGAAGTGTGAGCTGCGAAACTGGGTATTCAACCTTAACCTACAAGCAAGCTTACCGTAACAGTAATTGCATCAACACTTCTGATAACATACGCAGTGCCAATACTTGTGTAGCCTTTTGGTTTTGCACACGCTAAGTATTTATGACAGGTGGGTCCCTGAGCCATTATTTTTAAGTTCAACTAGTTCCCAGAGATGGAATGAAATTTATACCACAGTCGCATTGAGCGCTTTCGATCATAAAGAAGCACGATCGAGATCGGATTTCTCCCCCTTGCGCATGTGCTAGGGAGCCAATCGAGGTCAGCAGTGGCCTGTGTGACCGGGTATAGCAATGATTGAATCACTCTCTCTGTTTAGCAGCACTAAAAGAAGACCACACCTTGAAAGCTACACACTCCACAATGACATTTGTATGCAGTTGTTAACAAACACACTATCAAAGTGCAGATTGTCACTCAATGACCGATATGATGCTAATATGGCAATGCTTCTTGCTATAACCGGCATCAGCCAGAATTGCTGACATCCCCGAAGTGGAACACGGAATGAGGCAGCAAGTCGTTCAGAATGCACTGCATCAAATACACTTGAGCCTTCCAGTAAATGCAAATAGTGGGATAAGTTCAGTACAATTGTTGCTCTGCCTACCCTTTAATCAACAAACACTTGGCTTTCACATCCCTACCTGGCTCTGTCCAGTTGCTTTTCCAATGTCATCTTCAAGTTCTGGCGCCGAGTCATCGCTGCCAGAGTCGGTGTCACTGGCTGAAACAGCAACATTTTTCACACTTCAGATCAAAGGAACTGTCGAACATTTAACAACCTAAACGAAAGGCTGTTATTGCAGTAAACTCGGCTGCGGCACAAATGGGTTCCATGAAGACGATTACAATAGACCACCCACACGATTCATACGCGATTTGGAGGATGTACGAACAAGGGACATCGCACAGCGCTATGCCAGGAGGCTTACGTACGGCCGATCATCCGTGGGCTACCAGGCACCACAACTGTGTGAAACTGCAGAACGATATCGTGTCACGGCAGTACACAGTTAAATTGGGTTTCTGATACACGGTCAATAATGGCGGGAGCACCGCTCCGAGCTCATTGTAACAGACTAGCACTTCACACAACTCCCACAACACACGACAGTGTAAGTCTACTCACCATCCTCCACAGTCACTTTGTCCTCAACTTTGGGCTCCCGCTTTGAATCTTGTGCGCTGAGTTCAGGCATGTTTTGTGTTTGTGAATCTGCATGAATAAAACTAGGAATTAGGGCACGGGCAGGAACCACAGAAAAGTTAGTTCCATCCACTTACGAAGGAGAAGGGGCTGTTCATGCACTAAAAATTAAGTTTGTGGATGCCGGCGGTGTAGTCGGGAAACTAGAGCCGGTGGCTCATCCGCCAACAGCATTTAACTTGCGGCAAATCAAATAAAATGTCAAAGAAAGTAACGGAACGAGGAAGCTTCTTTTTTCTGCTTTTAATAATTTATTGTCGCATTGCTTAACGCAATTTTTACAGTGCGACGACGAAATAAAAGGGGCGCCGATGCCCAAGACGCGCCATGCCAGAACCAGAGGATGACAAGACACGCGCTCAAAATCATCACACACAAGTAAAGCACTGCGCATGACGCAGCCACACAGTTTAATAGTTAGAGAATAAAATTTTACCCATAGGAAGATGACAATGGATATAAATTCACTTGCCTGCAGCTGGATGGAAATAAAAGGAGCTCACACACAAAACATGCGACGGAAAGGGCCTCTGTGGATAGGATTACAAAGCTTTCGCAAGTAATTTTTTCATTTTCAACGAATTATTGTAACAATTTCGACAATAGTTTGCAAAATTAAACACAAAATTATTTCTGCATCTTTTATACTGCTTATGTTTTTTTTTACTTTCAAATGTTTATGTAAGTAATCAAAGTTGGTCAGAAATTTAGTGGCGCCACCTAGGACGGGTCCAACGGCTGTAGGAATTTGCGCGAAGTTCGTCTGCGAGTGTCGTTTTCGGCCAAAGCGATAGAGTTGGCAAGGGAGCTTAATAATAATAATCTGCGAGCTGCGTAGCCACCTTCTAAGCAAATATAGCGTTGCTCTTCCCACATCACCAGCCTTGTCCGATTTCCGAGCGAAAAGTTTGATGCTAACGTAGCGTTTTTTCATATTTGAGGAGCAACTTGAGATGCCAAACTGCCTTCGTTCGCGACGGAAATGGTGGGAAAAAAGTGTTTTCAGGGCCTTAAAAGGCCCCTGAAACGGTTCGGATAAATTTCGTAGACGCACCACAATTTAAGTGAAGCGTTACGTATTAATGGAGCTACAAGCGATTAGAAGTTACCACGGAGGAAGGAAACTAAGGAGAGGCCCTACCCCCTCCGCGCGCTAGGAGAAAAGTGTGGCGGAAATGACGTAGTAGGTTCTCATTTTTTTGCAGCTTTTTTATTTTTTTTGTTGTATGGCCACGCCTTTTGGGCCACAATGGCGGCGTTGTTATGGTTTTGAGCGCTCACACGTGTTGCTCTGGTAGGTTGGTGGTAGGCGCTGTGTAGGCGCTGTGTGGGCGGGTTTGCGTTAGTCACCGTGTCTTGTTGCGCTGTGTTACCTGCACCGTGCTATGCCGGATGTTGCGCGAGCGCACGCGCTCCGCGCGCGAAACCACGCGCAGCGCGGCGTGGTTTCGCGAAAGATGTAAACTAGAGAGGAGGGGGGCCCAAAAGGCGGAGCATCGCCATGAGCAACGCCAACTTCCGGCTTCACTTTTGCTTCACAAAGAGTGACGTCAGGGCCTCTCCTTAGTTTCCTTCCTCCGTGGAAGTTACCCTCCTCCATAGCCATTCTTTTCCTCCTCAACTCATTCGCCGAGCGAGCGGGGCTAAGCTCCGCCTTCACTGGTTTGCGTCACGATGCGACGTCACATCGTCCACTTCCGTTTGTTTTGGAGCTCGCCCCCGCCCGTGCGAGACTTCTCCGCTAGCCGCTTGGCCGTCGACCCCAAGCGAGAGCTATCGAAGCAGCGTGCGTTGCGAGCATTCTGTCGTAGCGTCGAACGTGTCTTGTATTCCGGTAACCACAGGCAAGCTGGTCATTTCGGCAAATGGCTGGAGGCATAAACTCATGCTGATGAAGGAACTTTAGCGTAGACGTACTGAGCGGCCTGATCGGTCTGCACGGTCCATATACACTTGTTGACGCGGCGCTTAACCAGCCAAACAAAGCGCTAATATTGCTCTAAGCAAGTGTAAAACATTTTAAACATTTATAAGAACAACGTGTTGACGATTACCCTCCTGCGAAAAATACACACCAGCAGCAAAGAAGAATACACTTCGTTGCTGCTACTGTGTATGGTTGAGCTCTGTGCCACCAGGTGGCTGCACCGTGCAGACCATTCACATTGGCCCTTCTGCTCATCTCATGGCTCATCCCGTTACGGCACAGTCAAGCGGCCAAACTCTGTCCCCTTGCGCTTGCATTAGCCGTGATACCGGACTCGCGAAACGCTATTGCGTTAGTAAGCTTCCGCTGTAAAGTGACGGCCACAAGCGCGCAAATCCTGGCGCCGATCGGATAGCGGCAGCCCGATGCGCAGCAGCCAGTTCGCTCGTATGCTGCCTTGCAGAGGGACACGATGTCGCAGCTTGACATATGGCCAGTCGCTACGTTTGCAGTCCACAAGGCAACAAAGTCGAATCATAGTGCTCGCGAAAAGACTAAGACCGACTCTGACCGCGGAGTTCCCGCCAAAATGGAGTACGTTGTAACACAAGCAGACGACACTTGCTGTGTGCCGGAAGTGCTTAATTGTACTGAAAAATTGTCCTTGTGCATTCTTTTTATGTTACTTTCTTTTCATAAAAACAAATTAATTAATATTCCAACTATTACGAAGATCATTTGTTTACCATAAAGTTGGAAAAATTATCGATCACGCGCTCTGGTCAGCCAATCTGATAGCTCGCCCCACTGACGTATGGGTGATATCGGTCATATGGGTAGGGGCGGCTTAATATTTCGCCGAGCAGTGTGCTGCGATCGGCAGCGATGTGCATTTTTAAAACCTTATGATAAATTACACGCTTTACGCGGGGCACTTAGATGTTTTAATTAATGATTAGAAGGACCTACTCTAACGACTCAGTACGTTTGTAGAAAATGGTCAAAAGCGTTTCAGGGTCTCTTTAAGGCATGATCTGAAAGTTGCAAACGTGAACAAGCAAAGCGAGAAGAGGTCGAACGAAGCAATCAGCTAGGTTGACTGCCGACAAAAAGTTCGTGTGTATTCCGCTACAGAAAATGAGGCACGAGTCATTCAACAGCGGCGGCCTACTATTCTCTTGAAGGACGCTGTCATTGGAGCGGCATACCTGCGTGGCTCTGCAAACCTCAAGCTGAACTCAAGAACTTGGGCAACTAAAAACAAGGAAAGTGTCACAATCCCTTTGTATTTTTCAGGAAGTGTATATATATATATATATATATATATATATATATATATATATGGATTAAGAATTCAGGGCAAGTTCCACCCGCGAGAACGCACTACACCTGCGCTCTGTGAATCCGCGTTGCAAAAGCATACGTCTCTAAAAAACATTACGGCGATCCAATGCACATGTTGGAATCTATGTTGCTTTTATGAAGCGGATAATGAAATGCTATGAATTTGCCCTTTTCTTTCCTTCGCCAACTGGCGTCAAAGAAACTGGCTCACACACGTGCTCTCGTTAGCCTGTGCTACGTAATGTGACAAAGCGCTTATATTTCTTCTTACATGATTTAAGTATACCGGCCGCTTTTTTGCCGATTACCCGTTGTAATGTGGCTGTACCCGTTGTGCGTATGTGTCATTGCAGAGAGATCATCATCATCAACACGCGAATGCGCTTCGTGCCCGCGATCCCCGTTGAGGGTATGTTAACCGTAGTATGGAAATCATGTTCCTCATCAACACACGGTGATCATCTCAACGAGCTATTTCGTGGCACAATACGTACCGCCCGCTTTTAGACCAATCCACACTATGGACAAATCCCGCAACGTAGGTAAGTGCATAGCCTTCTATATAACTTCTGTGCCTGCCGGATGTTCGCAAAACGACCGTCGTCTATGGAGGCGCCACTTACGTAACGAGTCGCTGGGCGCCTACGGAAGCGAGTGAAGCCACCTGCGGCCATGTTGCCGGGGGCAAAAGAGGGCGGCGGCGGAATACGCACAGAACTCGAGTGAGTTTTCGGTTAACCTATAAAAATTGCACAAAAAATATTTGTTTATCCTATACAAATATTTTATTTGCGATGAGGTAATATAGTCACAGCAATATACAGGCTGCCTTTTCTTTAGCTGCATCAAAATTTTAAAATTAGAAAAAAATATAAATCACGGTAACGTTATGCTTACCATAAGAGTGTACGGATTGACAGCCTCTAGATATAAAGCGATTTCCGCAATAACGTGGGTAATGAGCGAAGTTACGGTAGTTAACTTTCTAATTATCAACAATAGGTGGCTAGGGTACACTGTAGCTACAGCAAATGAGTACTTTGGGGCCCGTGCATTTTTTACTGCTTCCTCAGTCTTTCTTACATTATAATTTCGAATATGCCTTATTTTCTCCTTGTTGATCAGTTTTGACAGTTCCGCGAATTCCATCTGATCTCTTGAGTTGGACACTTTCATTCTTTGTCGTTTCTTTGTTCGGTCCTTTGCTACTTGGGAGAGCTTACCTACTGCTTGCTTTGGTGCCTTACCTCCCACTTCAATAGCTGCTTCTGAAGCCAGCCTAGTTACGGTTTCATTCATTACCTCTATCTTAGCTTTATCTTTGTTCCAAGACTGCATATTTGTTTGCAAGTACCAGCTTGAATTGGTCTGCTTTTACCCTTACTACGTGTAGGTTGGCCTGTTTATTCCTGACCAATTTTACTCTTTTTCTCTTCAAATTGACGTGAATCCTAGATCTCACCAACCTATGATCACTGCACTTTACTCTACCTATCACTTCTGCATCCTGCGCTATGCTGGGATTAGCAGAAAGCATGAAGTAAATTTCATTGTTTCACCATTACGGCTTTTCCAGGTCCACTTTCTGTTGCTGCGCTTCCTGAAAAAAGGTGTTTATTATTCGCAGCTTATTCCTTTCTGCGAATTCTACCAGCATCTCTCCTCTAGCGTGCCTAGAATCGACGCCATAATTGCCAATTGCTTGTTCGCCAGCCCCATTTTCCCCCACTTTTGCATTGAAGTCGCCCATTACTACGGTATACTGAGTTTGCACTTTTCCCATTGCTAATTCAACATCTTCATAAAACTGATCTACTTCCTCATCATCGTGACTGGATGTTGGAGCGTAGGCTTGTACTACCTTTGATCTATACCTCTTATTAAATTTTACTAAGACTATTGCTACTCTCTCATTAATGCTGTAGAATTCGACAATGTTGCCCGATATGTCCTTGTGGATTAGAAATCCTACCCCGCATTGTTTCGTATCTGGGAGTCCTCTATAGCAGAGGATATGGCCGTTAGTCAGGGCTGTATAAGCCTCACCAGTTATTCTAAACTCACCAAGGTCAATGATATACCATAGAAGGCCTGATTGTTCCGCAATGAGTCCCGCTAGGCTAGCTTCACTGGTGAGAGTTCGGGTGTTAAACGCTGCCAGGGTCATTTTCCATTGCCGGCCTGGTCTGGGTCCAGAGATTTTTAGCACCCACTGCTGCGTTACAGGTCTGACCACCGCCTTATAGTCAGGTGCTCGGCAGCTGCTGGGGACTGAGGACCATTGGTTGATCGAAGAAGTCATTTGGGATGGAGTGGCCGAATACTGCACCAAGGAGGCCAGTATCTGTTCTGGTGAGAGAGTGTCTTTTGTTTAGGCTTAGTGGGTCTGCCTAATTTGGTTGTACCTGGATTAGTATATCCCCACTGGCTCTCTGCATCTTTTGCCGGTGTCAGGCGCCACTCCAAGCCTGGAGATTTAATGTACTGGAGGAGGTGAATTCAAGCTTACCACCCTCAGATTAAAAAAGAGAAGAAGAACCTCCTTTAATACGAGGATTTGAACTTCTCACTATGGTGACCGAGCAACCAAGATAGCTCAGCCAGATAGTCCCTTAGGCGGCGAGGTCACCTTATCGCGGAGAATCAAGTCCAGCCCAAAGATTCTTATACGCTCAAGATCTCCCTTGATTTATCCACGATAGACAGGTAAACAGATGGGTTGCACCGCAGAGAATTCTCTCAATGGTTCTAACATCGTCGTTCCGGAATCTCACGTATACATGCGGTCATGGACGCGGCTAGGTAAATGATATATTTTCGGCGAACTTGAACAGTACTTCAGGTGATAGCATGTGGTAGCAGTTCTAAATTTGCAGAGAACGGGGCCATGTGACGGGGGACGTGTACCGAAAGCTTCACAAGCCTATGTAACGAACCGGGTAGAAAGCTTGCCCAGTCTCCTGAAAGAACTCGACGCGCCAAAAAGTTGACCTTCTGTGTGAATCAAGGGCACATTGTGCGCGAGGCGAGCGCATGGCTTTGAGAGCGTCAATTAAGTACAGCCTTCGCGAAAGGCGTTATATGCCCGTTTTAGGCTATGTTTCCCAGGGTCTCAAGATAAGTCTACGCGCAACCGATATTGCACTTGGAGAAAGCAGGGGGCATGTTAAGTATAATGTGTGGCGAAACGTCAGCGTTTCTGGTATAAATGTGAGCTTAGTAAACGAATACTCAATTACTTGGCTTCTTTATACTTTCATGTGTCATACGAGGTTCGTATGGTTGGTTTTCCTGGTGTCTACAAGGAACGAGGCATAACTTGTTTAGATATTGTGATAAAGGGAATGTTACCGGTAATGAGTAGGCGAAGCACAAAGAATTATGGTTAATTACTGCTCTTGTAGTAAATTACGTATCAAAGTACTTCGTCTAGCGTTTTATAGACGTTTTACGAATGGCGCATAATTTAGCCCACTCTACAGAGATCTGCAATTGCATGCACCTAGCTCTTATTTGGTGTAAATGTCGGAAACGTTATGGCAAATGAGCGTGCTATGTTAAATCTGTGTTGTTAAGTATATAATTGCCATCATAAAGATTGCTTCAGCAGGTCCTTAACGCGGCTGTTACTCGCTGTTTCCCCGTGTCGCATGACAGTTGCGCATGACACCAAGCTCACATAAGGCGTGATAGGCAATATATATATATATATATATATATATATATATATATATATATATATATGTTTAACGTTCCTGACCTAATTACAGTCGTTAAGTGCTTACGAGGCACGATATCTTTACCTGAGGACCTCGGCGAACTGAACGGGGGACTCGTTTTGTAGATGGTGGTAAAAAAAAGGGGGGGGGGGATGTGTAAGCAAATGTCAGAGTGCGTGGGTGAGTTGCGGCCTTTCGAGTAACTTACGCATGCAGGTGCTTCGGAACGTTATGCGAAAGGCGCAGAATGCCGTCTTCCTTCTACCGAGGCGAAATTTGTTGAAAAGGAAAGGGATGAGAAGGGGGGGTCATGAATATAGCTAATGTACATAATTACAGCCTTCGTAATTACAGCCGATGTAATTCATTGAGTGCTCGAATACATTATGCGGCTGTCATTTGCTATGCTTCCCCATATCTCGAGAAGACTCCTTGTCACACCGTATTCACATTCGGTGAGAAACTGGGGCCGTGTTAGGTGCAATGTGTGGCGAAACGCTAACGCTTCGGGAATAACGAGATAATGAGTATTTTCGCAAATAATTAACGAACTGCTCGCTTTCTCTCTATTATCATGCGCTATAGCAGACAACTGCGGTGTCCTAGATGAACTAAACGAGTGACCTTGTTTATAATTCATGGATATATGGGAACGTTATGGGTGACGTGTAGGCAAATATCAAAGTGCGTCGTTGACTTACAGCGTGGAATTCAGCCTGCTGTTCTGGGAGAACTAGAAACCACCGAAATGAAATTTGATTGAATGGGGGGCATTATTATTGATGGGAATGTGAGGCGGGGGTGAAGTACAGCCTTGACACAGAATTCCTTAAGCAAAAGTAAGAACAACGGGGCCAACTGGCTCGGTAACATGATGAAAAAGATATAAAGACGAATGCAAACAGAAAAGAACAAATGCATTTGAATGCTCGAAAGCGTTATATGCGGGCAGCAGTGCAAACGGGTGAGTTGTATGCGGGCAACGTTTTAAGGCGTGTGGTTAATTACAAGCAATTTAAATTCGTAATGCAACTGCTATAGAAAGAAATAGATTCGGTGGAAATTGGGATGGTATTCTTCAAGGTCGCAGAAGTCTGCTGTCTGTTTTCGACTTGTGGAAAAAGAAAACTGCAGACTTTAGTAATTCCTACGGTTCATTCGTTTTTAACAGCGTGTGAAATAGGAGTGAACGGTACGTGTCTCAAGATTATTGCTTTTTTTCTTTTTCGAGAAGGCAACGCTAATGGCTCATGAAGTAACTGTTCAATTGTTTACGTTTACGTTTATGTTTAGTTAGTGATGAAAACATCGCCGGCTTTCACGTAGATGTATATGTGAGTTACGCGAGTGCCGCTTGTTTTTTTTTTTTTTTGTTATTCGTGGACATCACGTGCACGAACACTTCCGATAAACGAGTACGTAATGACGTAAAGTTCATTAATTAGGCTTGTAAGCAACCGTTCTGCGGGCATGTTGTAGCGCAAAATCGAAACATCTATACTCGCGGACAAGTTTCTGTGGCTATGAAGGGAAAGTTACGGGGGCACATGTGTCTGCACGTGTGTGACCGCGCCAAGTAGTCCGCCAGCGTTTGGCAGTGCTTTCGGTTGCTCGGAACGGACGCTGAACTGACGCAGCTTCCACGTGCGACGGTTTCGCGTTTCGGGAAAAGCCGCAAGTAAACTTTTACATTCAGTGGCGTGTTTTGTTTTATTTAGCTGCTGCTAAACTCTTCCCCAGCTTAAACTATCTTAGACAAGAACGCGGGACTCTTTTCAGGAACGCTTTCCGTTGTGCGCGCTTTGCCTCCGTAGCTATGCCTTCATAACCACAGAAAGTTGTGTGCGAGTACAGTGCGCAAAGCCTAACCATTCGCCAGCAATCTTGCGCATTGCACAACTTTCGCTCCGAAAATATGCAGCGTATTGAATTGGTGTTCAATTTAACGCTCATAGTGACCGCATTCTTCTATAGTGCGGCAAAGCATTAAAGGGACCCTGAAACGCTTTTGACGATTTTCTACAAACGTACTGAGTCGCTAGAGTAGGTCCTTCTGATCATTAATTGACACATCTAAGTGCTCGGCGTAAAGCGTGTAATTTATTATAAGGTTTTAAAAATGCACATCGCTGCCGATCGCAGCGCACTGCTCGGCGGAATTTTAAGCCGCCCCTACCCACATGACCAAAATCACCCATATGGCGTCAGTGGGGCGAGCTATCCGATTGGCTGACCAGGGCGCGTGATCGATAATTTTTCCAACTTTATGGTGAACTAATGATCTTCGTAAAGTTGGAATGTTAGTTAATTTGTTTTTATGAGAAGAAAGTAGCATAAAGAGAATGCACAAGAACAATTTTTCAGTACACTTAAGCACTTCCGGCACACAACAAGTGTCGTCTGCTTGTGTTACAACGTACTCCATTTTGACGAGAGCTCCATGGTCACAGTTGGTCTCAGTCTTTTCGCGAGCACTATGATGCGACTTTGTTGCCTTGTGGACTGCAAACGTAGCGACTGGCAATATGTCAAGCTGCGACATCGTGTCCCTCTGCAAGGCAGCGTACGAGCGAACTGGCTGCTGCGCATCGGACTGCCGCTATCCGATCGGCGCCAGGATTTGCGCGTTTGTGGCCGTCACTTTACACCGGAAGATTACTAACGCAACAGCGTTTCGCGAGTCCCGTATTAGGGCAAACGTAAGCGCAAGGGGACAGGGTCTGGCCGCTTGACTGTGCCGTAACGGGATGAGCCGAGATGAGCAGAAGGGCGAATGTGAATGGTCTCCACAGTGCAGCCACCTGGTGGCATAGAGCGCAACCATACACAGTAGCAGCAACGAAGCGTATTCTTCTTTGCTGCTGGTGCGTATTTTTCGCAGGAGTGTAATAATCGACACGTTGTTTTTATAAATGTTTAAAATGTTTTACACTTGGTTAGAGCAATATTAGCGCTTTCTTTGGCTGGTTAAGCGCTGCGCCAACAAGTGTCTGGACCGTGTAGACCGATCAGGCCGCTCACGTACATCTACGCCAAAGTTCCTTCATCAGCTTGAGTTTATGCCTCCATTGATTTGCCGAAATGACCAGCTTGCCTGTGGTTAACGGAATACCAGACACGTTCGGCGCTACGACAGAATGCTCGCAACGCACGCTGCTTCGATAGCTCTCGCTTGGGGTCGACAGCCAAGCGGCTAGCGGAGAGGTCTCGCGCGGGCTGGGGCGGGCTCCAAAACAACCGGAAGTGGACGATGTGACGTCCCATCGTGACGCAGGACCAGTGAAGGCGGAGCGTAGCCCCGCTCGCTCGGCGAACGAGTTGAGGAGGAAAAGCGTGGATGGGGAGGAGGGTAACTTCTAATCGCTTGTAGCTCCATTAATACGTAACGCTTCACTTAAATTGTGGTGCGAATGTTCTACTTAAGCTGTACCCTACGCGTCTACAAAATTTGTCCGAACGGTTTCAGGGGCCCTTTAACTATAATACTGCAGCTACAGCATATCTAAAGTTCTGCTAGTGACAAGCAAAAAGCTGGTTGGTTTTGTAAACGCCACATGCTGCACAGCATGGACTTAGTTCCATCACCTACTTCAAACAATTAGGTAGTTTAAGACTTTATTTTATGAAATTATGAATTGATAAATTTTATGAATTCATTTTATGAAAACATTCTGTGAATCCATACGTCTCCGAAAAAATCGGCACAACAGATTATGATAGCGATTAAGTAATTGATGAAAGGCTCAGAATAAAAATTCGCAGTTCTGCCCGAAAAGCGAAGCACCGATTGCAATAGCAAATGAGTAGACAGCTGTACCAAGTAAGGATAGTAGTTTTATCGGCCGTTTAGACTTCTAAACATTACCATATAAACTAAATTAACAATGATAGAAAGTATAAGCGTGACTCAACGCGTACGTAGAAAGGAACAGACACACCGAGACAGCGCTGTCTTTGTGTTTCTGCTTCTTTCTACGTCCTTATTCAGTCGCGCTTACACATTCTTTCATATATTCAAACCAACCAGCCCGCCAACGTGTCTTAACTAAGTTAACCAGCACGGTGTCACGCGCGCACAGGTAAACATAAACACATCGTGCCCAATGAGCGCGGAAATTCGCTCTGAAAATTTTGGAGTTAGGAATCGCGGCAGTAGCAAGCGAATTGACCTTCATGCATGTCTCGCTTCATACGAAGCGCATACGAAGCTACCGGAACTACGTGCTCTCTGCAAACATCGCACATCTCTCTGACGATGAGGCACGCGCGGGCGCGCACTTTAGCCGCGCCGGCAACGCGTCCCTACGGCGTGCGCCAAAGCGTCTACTGTGGCGTCCGCGACTCGCGTGGCCAATGCCGCAGTAGACGCCGCGGTTGTTTCCACTCTGTATGGAGCGGCGGGCGAGGAGGACATCGAGGCATCGTAGCAGCCGCCGGAGACGAACGCCCCTCCCTCGCCTCACCCCCCTTGCTCGCGCGCCACAGGAGATGGCATGCATCCGGGCCGCTTTCCTCACTCGCGCACGCGATATTGAACCGCGTTCGCCGGCTCACCCTGACACGCTTTCACTCATGCGGAACCTCACGACGACGCCGACGGCAGAAATGCGCCTGAAGTGTCCATATAATTGTTACCGCAATAAAAAATTATATGTATATCAGTGGAATATATGCACACATCGTGTGTATATATATACAAGAGGGGGCCCCCCATGCCCCCTCTTGTATATATACACGATGTGGCGACGCAATAAAATATTGTTGGAAGTCAGCGTAGTGTATGTCGTCTCTCGCAGTCCTTGTCCTTCGCGCCATACGTCATTTGTTATCATAAACCCAAGGGCTCAAGTAGACGCGATCTGCGCATGCGCAGTACCGTCGCCCCTAGTTCTTGCGTACGCAAGCCGCTTGCGTCCCCTAAACTGAAACTCTCTATTTTCGCCGGCGGCCAGCCGCGCAGGCGGGCAAAACGACGCACACAGGTGGGCAGCGCGGACCAATCAGGGCTCGAATTCATCCGACTTCCGATTAAAATCATGGTGTCGGCGGCCTGGCGGCCGCCGCCTGCTATTCGTTGCATGCGTGTGCAGTACGGCGAAGGCACGCCGGCGTGTCATCGCGACGACGCTCGCCGCCGAAAGTTCCTCAGGCACGTTTTCTCCATGCGGGTCGACCATTTAGCTAGGCGTGCGGCGAGTCACGTGGTCAGGCTGCAGCTAGCGTACGCGATGGCACCGGAGCTCGGCTCGGCGAGCCACGTGATACGTTGCCAAGGCTACGGCGCAGCTGCGGCCAAATGAAGGCCAAATTCGCGGCAACGGAGTAATTAATACTCCTGTCACACGGACGCGGCTAAAGTCCTTTGAACTCCTTTCAACCAAGGGCGTCTTTATCTCGAGGGAGATGCGCGCCGTGTCACACGGCAGTCCTTTAGCAAAGGAAGTTTAAGGAAGTTCTAGCGAAAGGAGATGGAAGATGTCCCTTGCCGACTGAAGGGAGTACTCTTGTTCCCAGCGTGCTTGAATTTCGAGTCAAGAAATCACCCTTATATTTATTATTTTCACTTTTACCAGCAATTATAACTGTCTTTATTGCATATAATATAGTATTTGAGCACTGACAAAGATATTTGAGTTGAGCAGCTACATTCGACTCTCGAACCGGGCATTCTCAGAATGGCTGCTGCGTTTGCTCTGACTGCGCCATTTTTTGTTCTTTTGGTCAACGTGATCGCACGTCTCGCGCATGCAGAATGAGCGATTCACGTCTTTCCCAAGACTTTTTAGTAACTGTACTGTAAAATAGGGAGCAGTGGGGCTGTGGCGACTTCCAGATTCAGCTCCCGGTGTGGATGGGGTAACATCTACTATGCTCAGAATTTTATTTAAGGAAGCTCCCGATGACCTTTTAGCTATTGTAAATCACTCAATTTGCTTCTCATGGATTCCGTCTGCGTGGAAAATTGCTAAAATCATCCCTATTCTTAAAAATCATGGGGAAGGATATAAAATAGATAACATTAGGCCAATTGCGCTAACTTCAAATTTGGTTAAATTAATTGAAAGAATTCTATATGCCCGCATGCTTAAATTTATACAGAACAAGGACTTGCTTAGCCCCTGCCAAATTGGATTCCGACCATCATGTTCAATTTGGCATGCTCACGTGGACCTAGAAAGTAGAATAAAATTAGCACGGCGACAGAGGAAAATATGTGCCCTTGTGACATTAGACATTTCCAAAGCCTACGACAGTGTAGAACACTTAATTTTATTAGATATATTGCGAAATATGGAGATCCCAAATTATTTTTCAAACTGGATTGGTGAATTTTTAAATGGAAGAACATTTTACTGCAGTCTGAGAGGCGTTTCCTCGAGTATATATAATCAATCACGAGGTGTTCCTCAAGGAGCTGTCACTTCACCATTACTATTTAATATTCTGATGTGTTCCATTCCTCTTCATCAAGATGTACAAACATACGTATACGCGGATGACATTGCTTTCTTCGCATCAGACAGTGATATTCACTCTCTATATTATCGACTGCAAAACTACCTCAACGCCATAGAAACCTGGTTAAACCAAATTCGCCTTTCACTTAACGTTAGAAAATCCTCGATATTGGTTTTCCCTCTTAACAATCCCGTTAATATATCGATATCCTATCGCCTCGAGACTATACCTCAAGTGGAGTCGGTGAAATACTTAGGTGTAGTATATGACGGTTCCCTCAACTGGCTCGGCCATATTGACCATATCGTTAAAAAAGGAGTACGAGCAGTTGGTATGCTACGTAAGCTGTGCAATAGTCGGTCCGGAATGCGGAGAGATCCACTTTTAATGATATACAAGATGTATGTGCGGCCCATTTTAGAATTTGGATGTGTTTTATTTTCTGGTGCCCCAGCTTATAAATTACGTCCCCTTGTTCTACTTGAGCGGGAAGCCATACGACTGTGTTGCGGATTACCGAAATATGTTGCCAATAACATATTACACCAAGAAGTCAGGTTGCCTTCAATATTGTGTAGATTTCGGTTACTGACGGTGCAAACCGTCTTGAAATTGTATGAATCCCCTATTATAAGATTTAAATACATATTCATTTCTCAGCCTGCACTTTTCTTCGGAGTACACTGGCATCGTTTTCATACACCACAGGTCGTCTTCGTACAAACATTGATAAATCCCTTAAATGTACGTCTCTGGGAGGTACCGCCTATTTGTGATGTGCGAGAGAACCTAGAAATTATATTTGATGACATCTACCCAAATAATGCAAAACATCTCCCTTATAATATATTAAACGGATTATTACAGGATCATTTATTGAGTTTAGCTATAAGTACGGTCATTGCGACAGACGCCTCACAGTGTGAAGAAAAATCTGGAATTGGCATTTTCTCTCCCTCTCTAAACTGGTCATTTGCAATCAGGATTCCGGACTTTTATTCCGTATTTTTGGCTGAATTTCTGGCTGTAGTCCTAGCCTTACGCAAACTAAATCTGTCAACATCGGCGGTAGTAATTATAACAGATTCTTTATCCTTATGTTCCTCGCTCACAGCAAATGGTGTCACTAACCTTTTACGTACATTTCATTTTCTAGTGCCTGCCCACATAAATTTAATTAGATTGCTTTGGGTACCTGGACATAAAGGATTAGTCATGAATGAAATGGCTGACAGTCTCGCGAGAGCGGCCCTCAGTGGCCCTGTATTACCATTACTTCCTACAATAGCTTACCTGACGACTACTAGATTCAGGAGATATACAATTACTCAAGACTTCTTGAACCCAGCTGTAGCAAATTTTTCAGAATATCGACACCTCCTATTCCCTTGGCCTAAAAATTCCTTTCACACCAGAAAAACTGAAGTCATCTTTACCCAATTACGTTGTCGAATACCAAAATTAAACTTCTATCGTCACAGGGCAGGTCTGGTGCCCTCCCCTCTGTGCCCAGTCTGTGGAGAAGATGAAACAATAGATCATTTTTTCATATTCTGCCGCCGTTTCACTTCTTTAAGAAAAAATCTAGAATCAAGATTTACACAGCTTGGTTTGAGCTTTTCAATTATAAATATCCTTTCTCTAGGAGCCTCCTCTCTTGGACAGTGCCACAGGGATATTTGCTCAACCGTGGAGGATTTTATAATTGCTACAAAGAGATTGTCTTGAATTCTTAAACATTTTATTTTTGTTCATTTCCTCCAGTTAGCTTTACCATTTCCAGTTTTTTAATAAAGATAGCCTAATTTCATCCAAATCTTGGCCAATCCCCCACAGTGGGTGTGCGCCATCGCATAAGGAATACCATACCATACCATACCATACCTTGTTTCGGTGCTCGGTCGGCTACACTACCTCTCGCTGCTCCAACGTTCTAGTCGCGAACGCTTACTGTTCAAAGTGCTTCGCGACATTTGGTGGGGGTGCTGGACTTATTGCCATCCTGGAACTCCGAAGCCGCACGATCCCTGTCACATCTCCCATGCCTGAGGAGACTAGCCCTACCGCGCCACCCATGGCACCGCCTCCAGTCGTCTGTCCTGGTGCGCCACGCCAACGGGATCCTCACATATTCAATGGAACTGACGATCATGACGTAGAGGACTGGCTGTCGTCATACAACCGAATGAGTGCCCACAACAAATGGTCTGAAGCTGACAAGCTTGGCTACGTCCCATTCTACCTTTCCGAGGTCGCCCTTCTTTGGTTCCGCAACCATGAGGCTGACTTTTCCACCTGGTCAGCATTCCGAACGGCACTTCAAGAAGTATTCGGTCGCCCTGCTGTGCGCAAACTTCGGGCTGAACAACAGCTTCGCTGTCGTGCCCAACAAAAGGGCGAAACTTTTACGAGCTACATTGAAGATGTAGTTGACATCTGCCGGCGTATAGACCCAGATATGACCGAAGATAACAAGGTCAAGAACATCTTGAAAGGCATAGAAGACGACGCCTTCCAGATGTTCTTGGCAAGGAATCCTCAGACGGTCAACGACATCATAACGCTTTGCCAGAGCTATGAGGAGCTGCGCAAAAAGCGGCTTTCTACGCGCCGAGCTCTCGCTCCGGACGTCGCGCTTTCAGCTCTGAGTGATGGTGTCACTTCTACTCCTTGCAGTTCAGAAATTTTCGACAGAATCAAGCAATTTGTACGAGAAGAAGTGGCGCGCCAACTCTCTCCTCTGCCAGTCACTCCAGCCTCTACCACTGGACTGTCACCGAAACTCGCGTCGAAGTACCAAGGCCCATACCGCGTGATCAAACAAACCTCTCCAGTCAACTATATTGTGGAACCCCTCGAGCTACCTTTGGATCATCGCCGTCGTGGCCGCGACATTGTGCATGCCCAGCGTCTCAAGCCCTACTATGATTCGCCTGTGCTGTCCTACCCGTAGGTCACCGGGACGGCTTCCTTTTCCGCGGGGGAGATAACTGTACTGTAAAATAGGGAGCAGTGGGGCTGTGGCTAGGAGAGAGACAACGACGACGAGAAGGAACAACCTTGTTTCGGTGCTCGGTCGGCTACACTACCTCTCGCTGCTCCAACGTTCTAGTCGCGAACGCTTACTGTTCAAAGTGCTTCGCGACATATAACGTGTTTCTTTCATGGCTGCGTACGAGGTGAGCAGCGCCTAATGGGCCGCCAGCGGCAGCTTTCAAAAGCTCGCTTATAGGCCGTGTGACACGGAGCTAACTCCTTTGAAGTGAAACTCCGTTGCGGTCCTTTAAGGGAAGGAAGTTTGAAGGAGATCCGAGTTGCCCGTGTGACACGGGTATAACTTGGCTCGACGAGCTTAGTAAAGCTTTCGTTTTAAAAGCCACCTTACACAATATGTGCTGCGGTGTACCTTATCTGGAACCTTGCACCGCAAGCCCCTTCTCATGATCTCACGGCAGATTTCGACACCGAGGACTCCGGCACTCTTGTGGCCCTCATGATAGGTGCCATACTCACTGATCGACGTTCACCGATACGCAAATATTTAGGGGAGGCAGTTACGAAGCACACCTTGTGCCTGCAATCTATCCGTCAGCGCGTTTTAAAGCGAAAGATTTACTGGCCGCGAACTTGCGATTTCGTCATGGCGGTGCTCCGAGGGGGCACATGACGTTGTAACGCGCGCCTCGCCGCGGATATTTCTCTCTCTCTCTCTCTCTCGTTCTCTAGTCACTACTGCGCATGCGCCACTAGTAGCACCGAGCCACATGTGTTCCGCCGCGGCGCCTTTCCGCGCCCGCCGTTTGGTACGACGTCACACCGCGTTCCTCGTCGTTGCGCTTGCCTCCGCTCGCTTCGCCAGCTGCGTCACATGCCTGATAACATGTGGGAGGATTGAAAAGGAGAGCTCGCGTGCGCCGCAACCACAGTTGAGGCGGCAATATGAACGGCGACAATTCTGATAATAGGAGAAGGCCTGGAATCGACATCGGAACGAGATGAAGAGGAAACGAATCGCGCAGGAAACAGACGAACAGCGCGCCGAACGACTGGCTAAACGCCGCAATATAGCTAGATAACCAGACTATACCTGGACTTGCAATCAAGTATAACCAAGGCTAATCATGCTACGCCTTAGCTTTCGCTACGTATATCCTGGCATAGCCGAACTAAGCCACTGCCAATTTTTTTCTAACGTTACTGTTCGTTTACGAATTAGTTTATATCCGATAATGTCAGGCGCATGAACTTTCTTTCAACTTGTTCGATACTTCTATTACACATGATAAGCTAACAGGCCTATGTGACTCCTTCTATTGTTTTGATAGTAGTAACAATTTTTCTCAATGGTTGTGAAAGAGCACTGCGCGAATGTGACGTCATACAGTTGTGCCACTTGTGTGGCCAAACAAAGTATCATCTAAGCAGAAGTGACCGCTAAAACAGATCGAAGTTGCAGTAAATCTTAGGGAAAAAAATTTATCACGGATACGCTAGTAGGACCGATTTACGCTCGACCCGCCCATCGCCGCACCGCACACGTGCGGTCGCGCGAGAAATTGCGCGTATCCAGCACTTGTGCACAAATTACCGTTTACACTGTGTGCACAGTGCATACCTTACACATCGTAAACGGAAATTTGTGCACAAGTGTTTGATACGTGCAATCTCTCGCGCGACCGCACGCGTGCGGCGATGGGGGGCTCGAGCGTAAATCGGCCCTTAACCTTCCTGCGTATAGGTGATACCGCTGACACACGGGCACTCTGAAGTCCTTTAGGCAAGGGGACATCTACCGGAAAGGCGTTCAAGTACATTGACACACGCTAAAGGAGTGTCAAAGTTCCTTTGCTGGAAGGCGGATCGCGCACGTACTTTTTTGCGCGGAGAGGGCGCCACTTTCGCATACAGCGTGCACAACTCGTCCAATAGAAGGAAACCTTCGTTACAACTATACAGTGCCCCGTGAGTATCTTCTTTTTTATCTTGCGAAAATGTTTTATTTTTAGCGGTAATGCGATTTGACGAACAGTGAAGATTTAACTCTAGCAATACTCTCAAACGCACGCATCCCCGTCGTTCGTGTCGTAACACAAACGCGAGAAAGGACGACAGAAACGGGGCCAGGACCATGGCAGCACCATAATAAACAGCATGCGCAGCAAGGCACCAACTGTAGATAGTTGCGGGGCCAATTCAACTTGCTGCTAAGGACGCAGAGACATGAGGAAAATAAGCGAATACGCGCATTGTAAGCCATCAACCATGAAAAAAAAAAACGTATTTAGGTTCTACAATCGCTAAATGTAATCTACATACGCAGCTTTATTTAAGATGTTTCTTTCTTGCTGATCTAACAAGCAGCACTATTTTTTTATTATATTTTTCAGCGTTCATCTGTGGAACCACCTAAAGAAGTTATTGCGGTGCCGTCTGTCATCGGCGCAACTCCTTTCTGCAAAGGATCCTTCAAAGTAACAAAACGGGTTTACTGCAAAGGACTTTAATTTTGTGTGTGTCAGGGGTATATAAGAATTCGTTATAGCAATCAATGCTTTCCCTTTCGGTCGAAACCACAATTCCTTTTTTTCCCGTTGTAAGCTAACAAACGCACGTTGCAAATAAACTCTTTCTTGTTCATTGAAAGAGATGTCATACTATCTAAAGAGGCCAGGGAACACCGCGTCTAAGCAACGGCAGTCAGGTGTGCCACTTGCATGGCCGAGCAGGGTTGCGCCTAACCAGAAGTGAAGTGAGATCTCGGCTCCGAAAAGAACGCAGTTCTGGTGATTTACAGACAGGCTTGAACGCTGGCATATGGTAGCGAATGATAAATGCATATATTGCGCACAAACAGAGACCAACGCGCATGTAGTAAAGGACTGCGTTGTAGCACGCACCTTCTGGAAGCTATAGTTGCAAGAATGTTCGGAATATCCATCGTGCGGCCACCACAGCGCCGAGATCGGTTTGCGAGTCTCGTCTACTACAGCGCTAGCTACATTTTGTGGTCCTTCCGTAACATCGCAGAACGATCTCGACAGACAAATAGAGCAATGTACCCCAGAATGCGGAAACTACGGGTGTTAATATGGGGTCATCTTGAAGAACAGTTGTTCAAACTCGGTGAAGTCGAGTTTCTTCGCCGCTGGTCTACGCGGTACATAACCGTCTCCCGAGGCAAAGTCTTTCTACTGCCAGAATAATGCTCAATTCGGTTGCCCGAGTTCAGACTGTGTCTGTATGTGCCCCGAGTACCTTTCATAAATTCGAGGCCGACAATAATGCTTTTGCGTAGATGCGGTAATGAGTTTTGTTGTTGTTGTTGTTGTGTGTGGCAAAGCCAGTGTCATGAAGACACCATTTATTATTTCATTTGTTAATCTTTTTTGTTTACATCAAGTATGATGTATTACATGTGATGTACCTCATATTGTACTTTTCGTTCCTACCACAGCTGTAAGTGTGCCTACGGGTGAATAAATTTCCTTGTCAATCTCCATTCGTTTGAGGTAACGCCAAAATACTCCCATAAAGCCCAGCGGCCAAAGCGACTGTGGCGCACCAAGCCGCCGGCATGAATACCTGACCCAGACTTCTGGTTTAGGCGTTGGGCACGCGTGTTTTGAACGCTAGCTGGAACGCGTTGTCACGCCGGCTGCGCTGATGGGCGCGGCATTTGATTCTTTCGCTTCTACTGCTCAACTGCGCGCGGTCTGTGGGCAGTCGTTTTACCATTTAGTAAAAATGGTTGCGAACGATCTTTACAAGCCCCTGTCGAATCTCACCAACGTGAAATTTCATGAAGTAGACGCAAGACGCCTTTGCGAAATGAGGCAATGTTTATTTTGATAATGCTCGTTCCGGGATTCTTACGCATTCATCCAAAGTTGCGGCACCTGCAGATAAGCAGCAGCAGTTCCCGTACGAAGTTCCACCGGGCGACTTCAGCTGAAAAAAAGTAAATTACAAGGATGTGTCATTTTGGTATTTAGACCTTATAGGAATAATGCGTGTAGAGGCGAAACGTGCGAAAGTGGTGAATGAGCGGCATTACAAACAAAAGAAAGTCGCTGTTACATACATGGCGTAGAAAATACCCGACGCATCCCAAGCAATACCATGAAATATGAACAAAACATTTGATTTCCGAACAGTTTCATATTCCCGGGAGTTATTTTCTCCACTTTAAGAGTACAAGTATACGGGCGACTGCGCGTTTCCGAAACAACTTGGCCTTCGCCGACGCGATGGTACGCTATGTACACAGAAGTGGCCACAGCACAAGCTCTCAGCCAGACCATGCTAGACGCTCGCAGAATGCATTCTACTCGCACTCAAGACAAAAGCGTGGGTGCAAAGCCTGTTGTCTGTCGTTCAGAAGACATAATTTTCGAGTTACAAGTTCCTGTTTTTTTTTTTAGCTCCTCGGCGTTATCTTTGCGTGTTCTGCCGCCGCAAACAACACACTGCCGTGTTATCGCTCTAGCAAATCGCTCGTCGCGTATTCGACAAGCGTGATTACCGAAAGAAGGTATATATGTTGCTGCGGGGTCCAAAAAAACTAACAAAATTAATTACAGTACTGTTTGGGGTGAGAGAAAGCGTCACAAACTTGTCTCACTAAGATTCGGTGCACACCAAACTAACTTTGTCACCAGACCCGAGCTGCTTTTCACTAACTGCGTCACAACGCCAGGGGCGGCGAGCGTGCCTCAAAAATATCCCAAAAATCTAGCGAAATTAATTGCAGTGCTGTTGGCGGCTAGTGTGTATTATCTCGCGAGTTACCCCAAGGGTTTATTTTTCTTTCATCTTTATAACACTGCGGAATAAATTTTTGCATGCAAAACCCTGCCATATCGAGAAAAAAAATTTCACAGTTCTTCAGTAGTACCAGACGATCGATACAACTAAAAAAAAAAAACAGTTTGAATGTCCCAGGTGCTCAAGTATTGCCAGGTCATTGGCGGCTTTAAAATTTGGGATAACAAGTTTCTCATCTTCGCATATGAAAACGCTAAGGGGGTCGTAGAAGTCAGACATATATTTAGTGGATATTTTGCAATAACTGTAGCAGCTGACAAGATGGTAGACAGCACGCGACGTTCAGAGCGTCGTCTTATTCGGACCAAGCTTAAACGTCTTAGTCAGCGTGTCACATGACCGCCGGTGTCTGAAGCACCAGCCCGGTGCTGGTTAGGCGGCGGTCGAGTGATACGACTTAAGACACGCGACGTGGACCACGTCGGAGCGATGCTGAGCCACGGTTGGGTCAAAGGAGGCGATTTTGTACGTGACGTCAGTTACTTGACTCAAGGCACAGTAAAGGCCAGCGTAGCGTGAAAGTAACTTCTCAAAGAGGCCAAATCGTCGCGACGGTGACAAAAGGAGAACCAGGGTGCCCAGTGTGTAACTGACGTCACGATGGCTGGTGTCATGTAAGCGCCACTGATCTTCCTGCGACTCCACAAGTCAACGTCGGGCAATATGGTGAGCTTCTTGTGCTTTGAGTATGGCTTCATGGGCGTACTCGGATGGGAAATTCATACTAGCACGCAGAATGGTGCCGAAAGGTAGAGTAAGGTCGCGGCCAAACAAGAGGAAGAATGGAGAGAAGCCTGCGGTTTATGGCGAGACGAATTACAGGCGAACGCAACGAACGGCAATGCAACGTCCCAGTCGCGATAGTCAGTAGAGACATACATGGACAGCATGTCAGTAAGGGCTTGGTTGAGACGATCGGTTAGACCGTTCGTTTGTGGATGGTAAGCAGTAGCAAGTTTGTGCTTAGTCATGCACTAGTCTAGAATATCACTGACAGCTTTAGAAAGATAGTAGCTGCCTCGGTCGGTGAGGAGCTGTCGAGGGCCACCATGGTGAAGGATGACGTTGTCTAGGAGGAAGTTGGCGACATCGGTTGCACTCAGGGTCTGGGAGGGCTATATATGTAGGACGTTTTAACGCTCATTATACAGTTGAAATAAGCGCCCGTGTTGTCTCATTTCTTGTGTGTGGGATTTTGGCGCAAAACTCGTCCATTATGTCGGTTGCAAAGCTTGTCGGAAAAGTCCGTGTGATTGCGTATCGGGTGGCGTGGTCTATTGCTACAGCAATTCGCTTGTTTCCCGAAGCAGATGAAGGAAAAGGGCCTAAAAAATCAACACCTACACGTAAGAATAGTTCGGATGGTGTGTCAAATGGTTGAAGGCGACTAGCAGGGAGTGTGAAGGGCTTTTTGCGTCGTTGACAAAGGTCACACGCAGCGATATAACGGCAGACGTCACGGTATAGACCAGGCCCAAAGAAGCGCCGACGAACGCGCTCCTAAGTCCGTGACACGCCAAGGTGACCGGCAGTCGGCACATCATGAAGCTGGGCTAGAACAGTCTGACGCAGATGCTCAGGCACAACGAAGAGTCGGTAAGGGCCGTCCGGGCTCATGTTAGAGCGGTACAATACGCCATCGTGAAGTTCAAACATGCGAAGGTAAGGACCGGGCGTCGTTGAAATCAGTCGTTGAATGAGGTCTTGTAAGCTGGGAGGCTTACAAGACCCGACGTTGTTCCGCTCCAATGTCGCGAAAAGCAGCTAGAGAAAACGGTGACAGGTATGCCGGTCGCAGAAACGTCAGGTGGGCCGACAAGATGGCGCGACAAGCAGTCCGCACATCGATGTAACCGGTGGGTGTTGTATACAACGGAATAGGTGTATTCTTGAAGGCACAGAACCCAGCGGCCAAGGCGCCCTGAAGGATCTTTAAGGGACGAAAGCCAACACAGAGCGTGGTGATCAGTGATGACTGAATTGCCGGCCGTACAAATATGGGCAGAATTCGCCCACCGCCCGAACAGGAACCCGATACTCGCGTTCGGTGATCGAATACTTGCGCTCAGCAGGGAAAAGAAGGCGGATGGCGTAGGCAACACGTTCTCGCCCTTGTTTTTGGGCCGAGATAACTCCAATACCGTGGCGACTGGCAACGGTATGGACTTCTGTTGGAGCTGACGCATCAAAGTGAGAGAGAGTGAGGGGGGGGAGGTAAGCAGCCCAATCAGCTCGGAGAAAGCACCAGCTTGCTCAGGGCCCCAATTGAAGGCAGCGTCTTTCTTGAAGAGTTGATTAATAGGGCGCGCAACGTCCGCAAAATTTCGGACAAATGGACGGAAATAGGAGCAGAGGCTCAGGAAGCTGCGAAGGTCCTTCGCACACGTTGGCAAAAAAAGTCCTTCACTGCCCGTATTTTATGGTGATCAGGGCGTTCACCAGAAGAATCGACTAGATGTCCGAGCACAGAAATTTTACGACGATCGATGTAACATTTGGATGAATTTAGTTGCAGCTCCGCCTGACGGAAAACAGATAGGATCGTCGAAAGGCGTTCGAGGTGCGTCGCAAGAGTCGGAGAAAAAACGATCACGTCGTCCAGGTAACGGAGGCAGATGAACCTCTTGAAACCGTGTAGGAGGGCGTCCATCATTCGTTCAAATGTGGCCGGGGTATTACATAAACCGAAAAGCATCACTTTGAACTGATAAAGGTCGTCGGGAGTGATACAAATCGTTTTCTCGCGGTCCATGTCATCGACGGCAATTTGCCAGTAGCCGGAGCGGAGGTCTATGGACGAAAAGTATTGTGCTCTATGTAGGTAATCCAAGGCATCGTCAATGCGTGGTAGCGGATAGAGGTCCCTCTTTGTTACATTGTTGAGGTGCCGATAATCCACGCAATGTCGCCAACTGTTGTCCTTTTTAACTAGTACAAGAGGGAATGCCCATGGGCTGCAAGGAGGTTCAATTATGTTACGAGAAAGCATTTTGTCAACTTCGTGTTGGATGATGTGTCGCTCAGTAGGCGAGACGTGGTAGGGTCGCCGATGGATCGGGCTCGCGTCACCGATGTTTATTCGTGCTCGCGTCACCGATGTTTATTCGATGTTTGACAACAGATGTTTGCCCTAGAGGACAAACACGTTAACCGCAACCTTGCACCGAACATGCCTTCTCACGGTCTCATGGCAAGCTTTCGGGACCGAGGACTCCGGCACCTTTGTGGCTAGCGTGATAGCAACGACAATCGCCTTGTTCACTGACATTCACGTATCTGGTGGAGGTAGTTACGAAGGTCATGCAGCGCAGGCCTGAAAGCCGTGCGCCAAGCCATCCATCAGCACGCCTTTGTTCTAGGGAAACAGCGGTTGCATGTATGTTTTTCTATCCTACAATATGAGGTGCACGAACCGTCTAGGAGCATTGTCGATGCTTTTATTTCGCACATTAAGCTAACAGACCTAAGTTGCGAATGAACTTCTGTACTCTTTTGATGATGATCGCGAGAGAAAGAGAAAAAGAAAGGAAGAAGCGCTCGCGACGTATCCCTCACGTGATCCTACGGCTACGGTATGGGAGAACGCAGGGAAGGAATTGCTTGCAGAGGCTAGACGGGGCAAAGGGAGAGAGTGTATGTTGACTGACTCTCGCCTCCTAAAATCATGGGTTCGCGGCCTTCCAAATACTTATGTGTCTGCTATTACTGAACTAATTTGAAAAACTCTTGTCGTAGAGCACTCCTTAGAGGGCACGGAATAACTTCCATTGTATTACCAAGATTTGCTTTGTGACCTGGTAACGGGAATTATCGCTGCATGAAGCATTATACCAAATGTCCCACCTAAGTTGTACCAAGTATAAAATTATGCAAGTGCTGGACAGAATGCAAGTAAATGAAGGGCACGGAATAACTTCCATTGTATTACCAAGATTTGCTTTGTGACCTGGTAACGGGAATTATCGCTGTACGAAGCATTATACCACATGTCCCACCTAAGTTGTACCAAGTATAAAATTATGCAAGTAGCTGGACAGAACCATGGTAATGTTCTTTCCCATTGCTTAGAGCAAGTCACACTATTATTTGTATTTTGTGAAATGGTATTCGTTATTGATCACCTTCACAAAAATTATATTCGAAGCAAAAGTGGGAAAGAGAAAAATGTAGACTATGGGGAGAAATTACCGATCCACCTTTCTGTGGCTTAATGCGTGCGATATTAAAGTTGTTTTCTTTTTTTCAAAGCCTGAAAGAAGGCCCGCGAAATACAATCGGCGCATTCAGGACCTTCATCGTTTCATCGAATTCAGCGCTCACATAGCTGGAGTCCGTTGCGGGTCTCTTGTTGGGTCTCTTGTTTCGTTTTGCCAGCACTCCACAGCTTCGTTTACAGGCATGGGGCACTGGCCAGATGGAGTTCCGGAGATTTCAACTTCCTGCAAGATATGCTAATGCCAGCTCCTTGGGCTGCAAGTGAAATGACATGCCGTCGTGAACAGCAGCAAAGACGCGCTCGTTTAGTGACTTGCTCGAAGCTGATAAGCGATATTGCTTACATGTCAGCGATCCACGGCAGTGTTCGAGCGCATTCGAGATGCACAATTGTATACATATACATGTACATCTACATGCATATACATGATATGCAGAATGTGAAAACGCTTGCCTTCATGTTGACGCTGGTGAGAGGGCGTCGTCAACGCGTAAAGTTTGCTGCAAGATATGATTCCTCCGCTCGGTAGGTTACCCGATGTGGCGCTGCTGTCAGTATGGAAAGCTTGTGCGTCCGGTTCCCATATCGACTCCCCTGCTGTTTGTGTGTGATCCGCCATGAATTTAAAGCGGATGGCCAAAGGAGTATCTCGCCTCCATGGAGTAAACGAGCGGAGCAGAATGCGCATATGTTGTCTTACCACCTTCGTCAAGCTGTCGCGTTTGCGTCGTCGTTATGTCATCTTGGGCATGCAGCGGTCATTGTCGCGCCGTCATCTCCATTGTTGTCATTTCATTGTCGTCACACCTTCGTCGTCGCCCAGCCCCTGCTGTCGCATTCACGCTTTCGTGCTGTCGGCCAAACGATCGATGACGCCAGCATCAAGCACCGTTATCGACGTCAAAGTGTAATTCGAAAATAATGCTAGTTTGAGCACTTGATTCCTGCAGTCCGCACAAGCCTTTCTCTCACTTTGACAATCAATTATCTTCGATGTTCTTCGGCAACAATATTTAGGCATTAAATGTTCTTAGCTCCCGCTGTCGGCTAAATTCGAGGGACCTTGCGCCAAAAGCCAGACCAGTTATCCGGCTACCCAAACGAGAACATCCGGGCAAGTTGCGCGAACGAAACGAGATCATCCGGGCAACCAGTCAAGACCGCTTTACATACACTAGTTACTTCCTAAACTAGTTACAAAAATACTGCTTCCGAGTTCTTCCAAGTGTTTGTTCACAATATAATTCAAACTGTAACTTCTCGTAAGCTGAATTTTTATTTGTGATTTCCAGTAGCTACGTTCAAGATACATGCAGATAGAGGGCGCTATACACTTGATTGTCATCTTTTGGCATTGAGACGCAGTTGCCTGCGCTCTTTTCAATGCCAGAGGTCCGTGAGCTGCGCGGCGCGCCGGCAACGCTTGAAGCGTCCAGCAGCGTCCAAGCTCGGTACCGTCCGGCGCACCGCGAATGGCTCTTTGACCAAGACGAGATTTGCAATAAGGTTTTGTCTGTAACAGGATACTATTGCGTCCATATGGACCAGTGCACAGTATGGCGTGGTGCGGTGTGTTGTTGTGGAGTGTGCCGTTGCCAACATGCACTACATCCATTTTAAGGTTGTGGCTTGTGTCACCATCAACGAATCTGCCATGCCGGTAGCCATTTCATGTTTACATCTACTCTAGATTACGGGAGAGCCGGCATAATACAGCGAAGCTGTATACCTCTACCGTCCAAGGAAATTTTCGCGTCGTTGTAAGCAAAAAAATCCCCATACGTTGGCCGATCTCGGAAATAGTGCAATGCCGGGTCGAACCGCGGTGGAGGTGAAGTAGGCGTCAAGCACTCCCCATACTTGGGCCGATCCCGAAGATAGGGCAATACCGGCCCGACGCACGGCGGAGGGGAAGCAGGCGTTAAGCACTCCCCATACGTGGGCCGATCCCGCAGATAGTGAAATGCAGGGTCGAACCGTGGTGGAGGTGAAGTAGGCGTTAAGCACCCCCCCCCCCCCCATACGTGGGCCGATCCCGAGCATAGGGTGTCAGGATTGAGGGCTCAATCCCATCGCTCGTGATCCATTGTCAAGATTGGAGTCCGGCATGAATTCGAAGGTAGCTGGCCCATGCCGTCGTCCAACTTATCCACGCTGAGGTCGTTGATGAAGGGAAGGACTGCTTCTCATCGAGAACGAGGAATATGGGTTTATTTACAGTATTTGCATGGAGTTCATCAGTCTAGCATGACTGCGAGAGAAAGTACATCAGTCTAACACGACTGCTTGAGAGAGTGTCTCAGTCCAACATGACTGCTTAAGAAAAGTGTGTAGAGCATCCGCACAACAGCAGTTTTTAAACACTCGGTCCTCCCGCGATACAAGGTGACGCGAACGTTCGTTTAGTCATCGTAAACTAGCCGCCTCTCCGCGGGACGGTTTACACACACACATGCACACACACACGTGTTCACGGTCCGAAACCGACACCAAACGAATTTCGTAGAGCTCGGAGGGGACCCGGGTAGCACGCCCGCGTAGCCATTGTCCTGCGTCTTGGTCGGCGCGTGGCAAGGGGCCTTCGTCGGCGTTCCCGCGGCAACTCCCCCACACATAGCAGAACAGGGCGGTGTTGTCGTGTTGCGCACAAAGCCTGCTTCGTCGAACTCCTTCAGTCAAAACGGCGACGAGGCTAGAGCGCAACGGTGGCGGTTTCAGCACAAAGCCTGCTTCGTCAAACGCATCCTAGCTGAAGCGACGGAGAGTGGAGGATGCGCGTATTGTTCCCGACACAAAGTCGACTTAGTCACGCCGTGGCTAGAGGTTGGCGGCGGCGTTCCAAGATGAGGTTGCCACCGCTGGCGTAAATTGCTGGCAAACTTGCACTGCAGCTGGCCGTTCTTAACAAGGGCAATACCGGCCGACCCGCAATGGAGGTGAAGCGGGCGTTAAGCACTCCCCATACGTGGGCCAATCTCGAAGATAGTGCAATGCTGGGACGACCCGCGGCGGAGGTGCAGTTCGCCATTAAGGGGCCCACATACACAGCTTCGCTGGTCATCCCTCTTCACGGAGTGGAAGGGCACCGATATCTTTTTCATAATTACCTTCACCAGAATTATCTTTTCTATCCTACAATATGAGGTGCATAAACTATCTGGCAACATAGTCTGTGCTCACACTTGGCATACTGAGCTAACAAGCCAACGTTGAACAAGAACTGCTTTTTGTCATTTAAAAGTGTTGTCATGTTTTCTAAAGTGGCAAAAGAAGAATAAGGCAAAATAAATTCCAGAGAGGTGTGCCAATCGGGTGGCCAAGAAAGCTAGCATCTAACTAGACGAGATGTAACACGCTGGCTCCGACAGCAACGCGCGCAAGACAGTATTTTGTGGACAAGTTGGAATCTATTCATTATTAATATATTAGGGCTCCAAAAACCACATAGCACAGAAAGGAAGACAACGGGAATCGACGTTCTGTCTGCATGTCTCCCCAGATCCGCTGTGTGGTTTATGGCGTGTTAACACAGTTTTGAGGAAGCGACACTTGTACAGCCAGGCATGTAAACGTGCTTCTTAGGGTCATTTCTATAGCAGAAATTCTGCTGACATCTCTGAGTGTTACACCTGAGGTACGCCCACCTCTCCCGCAATGGAGCCTATAGTGTAGTGGACTGCCTCGAAGACCCCAGTCTTCGATGTCGTTGTCTCTACGGGGAATGGTGCCGAGGCCGTCGCCGATGCGACAGCATCAATAGTTGGCCTCTCTGAGGTCTGCTGCGTTCAGCAGATGGGAGGCCTCAACTTCCAAGTCACCGTCAAGAGCATGGCTTCCATGACACGTCGATGCTGAATCGTCGATGCTGGCTGCCTTGTCATCGATTGCGAGCGTTGTCCTGTCGTTCCCGTGGGCCCGTATGTCACCAACGAAGCCGGCCTCTGCTTACCGTCCCTCGTTCCTAACGAAGTCCTCGTCCAGGCACGGTCATCACACAGCAAGCTTCTGTTTTTCAACGCTGGTCTTATGAGCGGAAGACGTTGCTTGATCATCATCATCATCATCATCATCATCATCATCATCATCATCATCATCAGCCTGGTTACGCCACTGCAGGGCAAAGGCCTCTCCCATACTTCTCCAACTATCCCGGTCATGTACTAATTGTGGCCATGTTGTCCCTGCAAACTGCTTAATCTCATCCGCCCACCTAACTTTCTGCCGCACTCTGCTACGCTTCCCTTCCCTTGGAATCCATTCCGTAACTCTTAGTGACCATCGGTTATCTTCCCTCCTCATTACGTGTCCTGCCCATGCCCCCCATTTCTTTTTCTTGATTTCAACTAAGATATCATTAACTCGTGTTTGTTCCCTCACCCAATCTGCTCTTTTCTTATCCCTTACCGTTACACCTATCATTCTTCTTTCCATAGCTCGTTGCGTCGTCCTCAATTTAAGTAGAACCCTTTTCGTAAGCCTCCAGGCTTCTGCCCCGTACGTGAGTACTGGTAAGACACAGCTGTTATAAACTTTTCTCTTGAGGGATAATGGCAGCCTGCTGTTCATGATCTGAGAATGCCTGCCAAACGCACCCCAGCCCATTCTTATTCTTCTGATTATTTCAGTCTCATGATCCGGATCCGCAGTCACTACCTATCCTAAGTAGATGTATTCCCTTACCACTTCCAGTGCCTCACTACCTATCGTAAACTGGTGATCTCTTCCGAGACTGTTAAACATTACTTTAGTTTTCTGCAGATTAATTTTTAGGCCCACTCTTCTGCTTTGCCTCTCCAGGTCAGTGAGCATGCATTGCAATTGGTCCCCTGAGTTACTAAGCAAGGCAATATCATCAGCGAATCGCAAGTTACTAAGGTATTCCCCGTTAACTTTTATCCCCAATTCTTCCCAATCCAGGTCTCTGAATACCTCCTGTAAACACGCTGTGAATATCATCGGAGAGATCATATCTCCCTGTCTGACGCCTTTCTTTATTGGGATTTTGTTGCTTTCTTTATGGAGGACTACAGCGGCTGTGGAGCCGCTATAGATATCTTTCAGTATTTTTACATACGGCTCGTCTACACCCTGATTCCGCAATGCCTCCATCACTGCTGAGGTTTCGGCTGAATCAACCGCTTTCTCATAATCAATGAAAGCTATATATAGGTTGGTTATATTCCGCACATTTTTCTATAACCTGATTGATAGTGTGAATATGGTCTATTGTTGAGTAGCCTTTACGGAATCCTGCCTGGTCCTTTGGTTGACGGAAGTTTAAGGTGTTCCTGATTCTATTTGCAATTACCTCAGTAAATACTTTGTAGGCAACGGACAGTAAGCTGATCGGTCTATAATTTTGCAAGTCTTTGGAGTCCCCTTTCTTATGGATTAGGATTATGTTTGCGTTCTTCCAAGATTCCGGTACGCTCGAAGTCGTGAGGCAATGCGTATACAGGGTGGCCAGTTTCTCTAGAACAATCTGCCCACCATCCTTCAACAAATCTGCTGTTACCTGATCCTCCCCAGCTGCCTTCCCCCTTTGCATAGCTCCGAATGCTTTCTTTACTTCTTCCTGCGTTACCTGTGGGATTTCGAATTCCTCTAGAATATTCTCTCTTCCATTATCGTCATGGGTGCCACTGGTACTGTATAATATGTACTGTATACTGTATACTGTACTGTATGAGCAAGCAGAGGTACTGCTTGCTCATGGCCACCCGCTTCGTTTGGATGGAGATGAGCACCACAACCAGTCACCATAACCTGCGTGTCTCTGAATACTGAGTGACATTTGACTACCGCGGTTTACAACGCGTGTGTCGTCGGTGCGGTTCCAGCGACCACTACCGCGCACAGGGTACCACAGCGTTCTGTGGCCGTTGTGGCATCCACGACTACGAAAGTGAAGGATGTGACCATACCATTACCAAGCTGATGTGCTGTTTCTTTGGGTTCGCGACAGGCAATGCAGTTGCTTTCAATCAGCCTTTTCAAGGGCGCTGCTTTATGATGCGGGTGGGAGCGCAGTGACGCGGTATTTTTCATTGTTCGTGGGGTTTCTTTACAGGATGGAAAAAAATTGTATGCAATTAGTACGTCGCTGAAAACACCGCAGTTAGATGTCATTTGAGGGTGTCAACAAATGCCTCATTGACACTTTGATAATTACGAATGTACTTCTCGAGTTAGAGAATTAATGAAAATTGTATACTTAAATATGAGTAACGAAAAAATTACTGGCAGATACTCCACTGTACCGGAAACAATAATGTCTAGATTTTCTTCGACTAACGCAACTGCTGCTTTTTAAAGTCTTGGTGCATGATAGTTGGTACACCCTGTATAATTCACTCTGTAAGCGAAATGAGGCCAAGCTGGATTCACTCTAAATCAGAAACAACAGCAGCATGTGCGGCAGAAAAACAATTAGAGATGCTGCAGGTTCACCGGAAAGGCGAAGCAGTATTAGTCATAGCGAAGTATAAGGCTATTTCACGATGGAAGCTTACACCGGCCAGAGGCGCCTGAGGTGCGAGAGGACTCAGGCAGCGAAATTGAACTGTCTTCTACTATGAGGCCTTTTAGATGCTCATATGTTCACTTCAGTTAACAATTCTTTGAGGTCACGCGGAGTTCCTTCAAGTGCAACTATTATTAAATTTATATAGCGTGTCCCACATAACGAGCCAAGAATTTAAATATGAAAGGCGCGTCGGAAGCGAATTGAACCGAACGCATGCTACTCGCAATGGCCTATAGTAACTCAGACAATTCTTTGTTTTCTTCATACCTCACTAGTTAATTAGGTTTATTTACCCAGCTTTTTAATTATTGACTGAGGACCCCAAGTATGATGCGCAGATTTGTAGAGCACCTTCAGAAACCACCGATCGAGTTGTTTGCGTTAAGATACGTCTCGCGTAGTCCTTTTTTCCGAGTCAATACGACCTTGTTCACCGAACGCACGCTTGAGAGCAGCCCGATACCTCTGCGCAAACGCTCCATCACGTGGGTCCCACCGCCTCGCCGCACATGTTAAGTGGTTTTTGGACATTGAAACGCACGGAAGTGACCACATCCCCACTTACCTCAAGATCAAGGGAATGTCTAACACGTATACGTCCACCACTATACGAAGAATAGATTGGACTGTCTTTAAATCCCACATTGAGGACGCTTGTCAGAAAGGCCTCTCTTGTGGACTTCAACAAGCTATCAAGGAAACGGCACAGACAGCCACGCGCACACTCACGTGTTCTCCAAGGTATTCTGAATTCGACCTGGAATTGGAGCAGCTTCGTGCGATTCGCCGTCGTGCCGAAAGAAGATATCGACGCACTAAGTCAATTCAGGATCTAAGAACAGCCAGGCGAATTCAAAAGAAGATACAACGCCGCATGGACAAACTAGAGGCTCAGCGGTGGTCGAAATTTTGTGCGTCGCTAGATCCCCGCAGACCGCTATCTCAAATACGGAGAACTGTGCGAGGTCTACGTTCTGTTCCGGAACAGCGTTTCCCGTTTAAGGCCCTAGCACTATTCCAGCGCCGACAAGACATTGATGTGGCGGAAGACTTCTGTGCTGTGATTGCGGGCCAGCCAACTCGTACAGATTCGCTTACATTGAACCGTATTCCAGATTCACGAGATTCACGCATGGATCTGCTTTACACGACGCAAGAGCTTGGCGCGGCGCTCGCCCTATGTAATCGGTCGTCGTCGCCTGGTCCGGATGGCATATCTTACCGCATGCTATGTCACCTTGGTGAACGGGCACGAAGAGCACCCCTTAATATCTATAACGAGTCCTGGTAGGAGGGCAAAGTTCCCCAAGATTGGAAGATCAGCCGCCTGGTACCGCTTCTTAAGCCTGGCAAGTCTCCCTTAGAGATTATTTCATACCGACCAATTGCGCTGGCAAGTTGCGTTGGGAAGGTAATGGAGCGAATGATTCTCGCCAGACTTGAGTGGTACCTTGAACATTACGAAATCTACCCGGACGCCATGGCTGGTTTGCGACGTCACCGTTGTTCTATCGACAACTTTATCGATCTGGCAACCTATGTTCAACACCAAAAGACGTGTAAGAGGTTATCTGTCGCAATGTTCTTAGACATAAAGGGAGCCTACGACAACGTTCTTCATGACGCCATACTTGAAGCATTGGAATCGGTGGGCCTAGGCGGTCCATTATATCGTTGGACTCGCAGTTAGTTACATAGGCGGTCTCTCTTTCTTAACACTGAAGCTGGCCCAACCTCGCAATACTATACGCACTGTTACGACTTTGAGGTGGTCCCGTAGCGCTCGTCACCCGTTTCGTGACAGAGCGTTGGTAGCGAAGACTCCGAGTCAGGCGTCGGTGAGAATAACAAAAGGGACTTTATACACTATATACAGGTCATTATACAGGACATGAAGGGATCGGCACTGGGGCCGAGAGCTCACAGCAAACGCGACTGTTCTCGCACGGCGACGTCCGGCGAAAACGCGTGACACATCTCACTCCAGTCGAGAGCGGCACTCTGCTCCCGGTGGGTCGGCGGATCCGGTTTTCCAGGCGGCGCGCCCCGGCTTATAAGCCCCCAGAAACCATTGTCACTCAAACGGCCCAATACAAAGTGAGCACTCGACGGTCGTCGAAGAGGTCCAACCAGCGACCACGCTGGCCACCCCGCTCAAAGTTGGCGGGCGCGGTGACCTCCAGGGAAGGGGAGGTACGGCGCCGGGCTGTCTGGCACTTGGCGACACGTTTGAACATGTTGCCCGCCGATGCTTCTCCGGAGGACACCACTGCCTGACGGCTCAGCATCTTGACTTGTCAAGGGAGAATTAGGGCGCTGTGCCTTTCGGCGCAGCCCCGGGTTTGTCCAAAGGGCGCTCGCAGGAAAATTCTCCATCTTGCAGATTCGGAATCCGGGCTTGTGGTAATGGCACAACAGCACCATGGAGTTCCACAAGGCGGTGTCTTGAGTCTTACACTTTTCAACCTAGTACTCATTGGTCTCGTGGAACGACTTCCGAACACAGTTAAAATATCAATGTATGCCGATGACATCTGCGTCTGGGCATCTGGTGTGACACGGCCGCAAGTACGCGCCAGGCTTCAAAAAGCTGCCACGTCAACATCGGCGTACTTAAATGAACAAGGCCTCAAGATCTCGCCAGAAAAATGCGCATTGGTCGTGTTTAGCCGAAAGCCAATGAGATCATACGATGTCTCTATCGATGGTCAAAGCATACCTCATGTCAGGGCGCACCGATTCTTAGGCGTAATAATTGATCGTGAGCTCTGCTGGAGTTCTCATGTGGCCTACCTAAAGAAGCGCCTGACGGATATCTCTAATGTGTTTAAGTTTCTTGGAGGAGATGTCTGGGGTACTTCAGTACATGCAATGATGCAACTGTACAGGACGCTCTTTCTTGGGTATTTGCGATACAGCTTGCCTGTGCTGACCAACACCTGCAGAAGTAATATCCGTACACTCGAAAGCGTCCAGGCCCAGGCACTTAGAGTGTGTCTTGGATTGCCGCGGTGTTCGTCAACGGCTGAAACAATTGCCATTGCACACGATTTCCCAGCCAAGACCCATATAGTCATGGAAGCGCTCAGAGCACACGTAAGACACCTTGCTCGAGCCCCTGCCCATCATCTAGCCTCGCTGCCAGAGGATCGACCACGTGCTTTCTTTTGTGAAACAGTCCTGCCTTATCGTGCTTACCTTCCATCAGGTTATACAGCTCCAGCGAAAGTTCCGTTTCCACCATGGTGCTTGGCTCAAGCAAATGTTCGACTAATGGTACCAGGAATACGAACAAAAGCCCAACTCTCGTCTCCAGCACTCAAGCAGCTTTCACTGATCTTGCTGTACGAGACGTACAACGAGCATCATCATCTTTATACTGACGCTTCAACCACGGTGAATGGGTCTGCAGGATCGGTGATCTTTCATGCAAGACCTTCCACCAGACTACATCGACTGCCGCGGAGCTTGCTGCTATTCGTTGTGCACTTCGTGTAATTTCTGAAGAACTACCCAAGAAATGGAGCGTGTTCACTGACTCCAAGGTTGCTCTTCATTGTTTGGTTTCTGCCTTACGCCGAGGACCCCACGAACAACTAGTTATAGAAATCAGACTGCTGCTTCACCACCTCGTCGAGCAAGGACACGACATCACGTTGCAGTGGATTCCAAGCCACTGTGGCATAATGGGCAATGAACATGCCGACGCAGCAGCACGATCTGCACACGAGGATGGCTTTCAAGACTCCATTCCATTCTCAAGAACAGACGCTGCAATGAAAATTCGTGTGCTTGCAAATGAAGCCATCAAAACTTTATGGTACACACCCAGCTTAAAACATACACGTCTACGCCGAC
>NC_134572.1:149929104-149961604 GCF_050947875.1 Dermacentor variabilis
CGTTCAGCGTCGACGGTCTTTGAACGAAAAATCATTTTGAATCGCGCATATACCCAACCAAACACGCCCTCGGTGTATTGTAAATACGTTACAAAACTAATTGGGAGGGATGTTAGGTAGATGCCGCCATAGCTGACGCAGACCAATAAACAACACGTACCTTTATTTAATGTGTTAGTGACACGTTAGCTTATTGCAAAATATTCATTGGAGGTTACACTGAAATCCATGATGATGACTGGACGGAGCATACCCAGAGCAGGTCTAGGCTGCACCTACTGTAAAGATTGCCTGCCTTGCGGATTACCCGAGCAGCTTTGCAATAGAAAAGCTGAAAGGGCGTCAGCCAGAGTTATCTTTGTCGTCGACAGATCTGGTCATCAATCAGACATTATGAGCCATTACAATCTAGTCTTGCCAATATTTTCTGAAACTTGTCGCTGAAGTTAGGTAAAAAAGTGACTAATCTTCTTGCTAGAGCCGTCAAGTGGATTTTAGAAACGTAGGTGTTATGGAACACTCTAATATAAGCCAAATAATTTACCGAGACGTTTCATGTTGGTCTAATGTCCGTGCTTCTGAAGGAAAACAGTGAATTTAACAGCAGCGTATAGAGGGCTTTAGCTTTCCTACTGTATTTGCTATAGGCTTGTCGAATATTCGAACTTTAGAGTGCGAATAGTTGGTGTGTAATATTTTATTGGTATTCGAAAATTAACTACTTTGTGTTTTCGAATATCGAAAGTAACCAAACACTTCGTATCAACCGACTGTTGAAGTCGGGTTACTGTTCTCCACCTGATCAACAAAAATGGCGCAGGTTATCAGAAGTGAAACAACGACAAAGATTTTGATGCAATTTAGAAACAAAATCGGTAATACAAGGATTATTTTCGGTGTTACGGTGGAAGTGTGGCGCTGATTAACTCTCGCCGCGTTAGCACTTGTACACATACATAAATACCCGAGGAGATGGATGTGGGAACAGCCGTCGCCGTAGCACAATTGGTATTTAATTGCGGGGAATGCGCACGTAGTGGGTTCGACTCCCAACGGCAGCCAAGTTGTGTTTTTCTCCATTTCCCTTTGTCTTCTAACTTTTAGTTCCTTAAAAAATCTAGCGATAATTTCGTTTATGCTCTTCTTCATTGCCAGTTGGTTTCATATGGTTGTGACTGACAAAAATGTGCAAGCGTTCTTACAAAAGTGGGGGCCCTTACAAACCGCTCGATTTCCCTCCTTGTCGTCCATTACATGACAACCAGTTATTATTGTTTTTAGTCTGCCAGTTAGTCTTTCTTCCGGCCTAGTCATGTCGCAGTTTACCGGTTACGTTACAGCCAGTGATGTTTACCTTGTAAGAGGCCGGTTCTGTGTCTACCGTGCACAAATTCTTCATTAGCTTTTTCTTTTGCACAGCTTCAGATATTTTTTCAACAGCTACTTATTTAGCGTTTTTTCGAAAATTGGTTTGGAAATTGGTCTCATTCTTGGAAAGCTTGTTTGCGGCCAGCCTCTAAAGGTGTCAAGCAGCTATCCGTGCGGGTATTTTCATGGCAGTTGTAGTGATCGTATGTTAATTGCCCGCGATAGTTGAATGTCTATACAGTACAAGCGTGTTACCTGATTATACCGAAAAGATATTCCTGCTCCAAAATATGTGTGTCTGCGTTTGTCTATTCTATATTAGAAGCGACATTCGATACTTACTGTTTGTATTCGATTCGTACTTGGATAAGTCGATATTCACCCACCTTTAATATTTGCATCACAGATAATGACAGCTGAAACATTTGGTTGTCTTCAGATTGGGAGGTTACAAATACAGCACGATTTAAACGAGCACAACTAACGTAGTTTTCCTAGCATTAAGATGCACTTATTTTACAGCATTCCTAAATTATTTGTGGTTCTCGACGCTCGTGATAGGAGAACTAAATTCTGCGGAATGCGCTTGGCCGACCGTTGTTAACAAGGCGATGGCACTTACCTGAGCTTCGTACAGCTCAAATGCTTATCTTTCACCTTTGATCTACCTGAAAGCCGCCATGATTGGTCTGCAAGCCGTGAGAAGTGGAAGCGATTAGTTAACACGTGCGTGAGCGAGCGCAGCCTTTCTTATATCTACACCTTTTTTTATTCAGCCCATATGTATTGTTAATTTGCTGCATTCTAAAGCTAAACATGCAAGTTATTTCATTTTGTTTTGGTAAATTAACTTGCCGACACGTTTTCGCACGTCCACCAATCAAATGCATTTAGTGACACCGCTGGACCTGCAGCGTTTAAACGCATTCAAATAGGTTCGCAAATAATAAAGACATATCAGTTTTGTGACCACAATATGCGAAGACTGATGAGTACTCTGCGGTGAAGCACAATAGCAATGTGAATACTACCAATGTGAAGGCAACCGTTGCTTCATCACGGTGACGGAGCCTACGCTTCATACAGCGAGCTGCTTCGGCCGCTTAGATGTAGCTTTGGAATAATAGACTGCTATCTAGAATTGCAATTTCTGAAACAACTTTTCTAACTTCTAAGTCGTTAAAACATCGCCAACTATTCATTCAGCTAACTAAAAATGTCGCCGATTGCTAGAAACCTTTATCGTAAACAGGCAAGAAAGTCACCATAACGCTAGAGACAAAATCACTAAAATACCAACACTTAATAATTAAATGCCCGTACATTCTAAAAAGCAAATCTGATGTGTTTTCAAAGATGGTGAGGTTGGGCGGCACAAACAAACACGGTTTATGTAAAGTATACTGAGTGTTTGGGACAAGGTTGAGTGGAAAGTACAAACACCGTTGATGACAGGTGCTGAGTCCAGCTGCGTGGGACTCAGCCTTCGCATTCAGCGCGGGACTGAGCCACGCCAGCGCTTGCTAGCGTGTAGCGGGGCAAATGGCCTTTACTCGCGTCCTACCGAGCGAAGAGACAAGCGATGTGAGATGTACGCCGCGTAGTGTGGATTGGTACACACAGTGCCCTGCAGTTGCATAATAAGCACCAGGTGGCACGCCATGTAGCAGTTGCGCAGGTAACGGTACAAGGCGGAGAGAAAAGTCTCGAGGAAGGAAGAGTAGATTAAGCAGATGTATAAAAAATTCTAAAGAAAGGATGTATTACATACCTGATTAAATCTAGCATGCTAGGCAACCGTCTGTCACCGTCCCGTTTCAAAGGAGATGCCAATACATTATCATCATTATTATCATCATCATTTCCATCCCATCGTGCCACTTGTCACGCGATGTGAAATGTGCGCCGCATAACGTCGATACGTGCATATTTCGCATTGCGGTTGCATATTATTAAACCAGGTGCCATGTAGCAGTTTATAGGTAGCGGTACAACGTAGATAGAGAAGGTTTGAGGAAGAAAAGGAATATTAAGGAGATGCGTACAAACATGCTAGAACGAAACTTATCAGATGAATCTGGCTAGGTGAATACTTGTCATGGCCCGGTTTCAAAGGTAATGCCAATAAATCATCATCATCATCATCATCATCATCATCATCATCATTAGCATCGTACCGTGCCACTTGTCACGCCACGTGAGATGCGCGCTACGTAGCGTCGATATGTGCAAATTTCCCATGGCAGTTGCGTTGTAAAGCGCCCCGACAAGTAGCAGCTGCATGTGCACGTGGCTGGATCTGATGGTCAATTCAAGAAAGCTAGGTGACTGTTTGTCACCGCCTCGCTTCAGAGGCGATGCAAATAAATAAATAAATAAATAAATAAATAAATAAATAAATAAATAAATAATAATAATAATAATAATAATAATAAGAATCAACAGCATGTTATCTTTTTTAACATGTGCGCCGCGTTGCTTCAATACCTGTCTTTACCCTTCGGTACATGTTATGGCGCCTCCTCGCAAGGCACGATCCCTCCCCCTCCTAGTGTGTGCTGCCGAAAATGGAGCTCCTATGGAGGCGCTCCTATAGCTCACGCTGTGACTTATCTGCATGTGCCGCGCAGCCCTGTGACTTTTTGCTTTGTGGCGTCAGGGAGGAAACCTTGAACATGTTCTTTTTTTTTTTTTGCTTGTAAAACTGGATGATATGAGCGTCAGCAGGAGACAGCACTTGTGGAACGATCTGATCTTGAGTGAAGCTGTCCGCAGGTTTTCTTTCCAGCTAAAACACGAGTGGAATTAGGCCTCCGATATGCAGAAACTCCATCTGATCCCACACGCTTCCTGATTCGCGCATACGAAATTTCCCGCGACCACTGACGCATTCTTGGCCTTCTTCCGCTGTGAATACGACAGTCTCCGACGTTCCTTTCGATCACTTGGTCGCATTAGCGGCGACAGTTTCAAGTGTCATTGCACCGTACGGTTTCTTCCTCCTCTTGAAAACTGTCAGTTCGTGGCTTGGAATTCTCTTGCATGTTTCCAATATGTGCTTCAATTAAATCTTGTTGCCAGATATATGTTTCGTCTTCTTGAACAGCTGTAATTCGGTCTACCACTCTCTTCACAGTGGCAACGTCCATGTCTTTAGCAGAAAGAGAATTTCGTCGCATTTTAATCTTCCTTCTGTGCCAGCTTAGGCAGTGCAGTAACATCTTTTTGGAAAGTCCCCCACGTGGATGATTCCGGACGTAAGGTACTGCAGGTTCTCCTCGGGTGTCACTCGCGAGACGTGAGAGGAACAGACTGAACCAGACCGCTGCGCTAGTGTCAATAATGAGCAAAGAAAAAGTTTGTAGCTCGCACCGTATATTCTATCGATGCATTTCGGTTTCTCTTCCTTTGGGCGTTCGCGATTATCTCAGATTCGGCTCTAACGCTGCCAGGCCTCGGCTCGGGCGGCTTGGGCGGTTTGCGGAGACAGTTTCTGTCAAGTTAAACATCATATGTGTGCTGCATGTGTCCCGCAACAAACTCTAAACCTTTAAAGGAAAGATAGAAGAGTGGAAATGAATCATGAAGGTAGCAGGGGTTCAGTTATTTCACCTGTGGTAGGAATTCAAAAACAAAGACATTTATTCGTGTGCGGCGTACTGCGATGATTGGGGCGGGATAAAGCTGTGAATGTGCTGTGCCGAACATGTAAAACCGTGAAATACTGTCATCTCGAGTGCTTATAGATGAAAGAAACTCTTTAGTTCCTATAACGTTTCCGTCATGTCCACCTCGCCCCTTCTGAAGGATCGATATTCCACTTACAAGGAATACAAATCCCAGTTCGGCCTTGCCGAGTATTTCAATGAAAAAAAGAAGATTTTGAAAAGGGGGCCGTATTCCTTCTATAACAAGGAAGAATGCGTCTTAATTTTTGCAGAAACGGGTCACCGTTATCAAGCTTAAACCTTCCGTGACGCGGTCCTCTAATAGAGAGGCCGCAGGACACCGGAACTATACCTGTTGTGCTTCGATGCCTGGGCACACTGCCGGCTTTCTTCGCGATTCATTAATACCCTGCGGGGAGATTAAAGAGAGTTAAAGAGAAACACCAAATCAGTACACTGATAACATAATCCTTGAAAGCTTTATTTTCGGCAATTTTGGTAAGGAGTTGATTACGAGAAGAGAAAGTTAGGCGGGGGGGGGGGACATTTTTTTTTTATTTTCGTGCCAATATACCGAGCGCACGAACGTCATGTATGACCTCATGGATTTGTAATTGTTATCTCGCACTTGGACCATGGATGGTGATGTAAAAGTTCCCAAAGATTTCCAAGTTAAATTGATATTGCTAATTTAAGATAGTACAGTGTATTCCATAGTTGCGGATAAAAATTAACTAGGCCCGAGCAGATGGTGTCAAAACCCATGACGTCACACTGACCGGACGCAGAACCCCCTCTCCCCCTTAGCCCCTTCTAACGCCGCGTCGCCATATTTCTCTTCATCGTCCTTCGCAGCCTTATCCAGCCTCCTCTCATGGTACGCGTGGCTTTTTTTTCTTTGTTATTGTACAAGCATATTTTAATAATTCTGCGCTTGACTTACTTTATGCTCCTTAATATTCGACTAAGAGAGAGATGATTTTAGAGATACTCAAGCGCTTTAATTGCTCCTGTGTACAGAACTTCGTAGGCGTGTTGTTACTTTTCGTGTCGCTTCAGTGTTTCTCAATGGTATCACTACTCATCAATGAGGAGAAGCCTCATTAAGAAGCCTCATAATGAGGAGAAGCCGCAAATGCGCCACTGTCTTACTTATATTCACAAGATATATATATTTAAAAAGAAATTGCCAGCATTGGCTTTATCACTGTGCCTGTGCCAGCAAGGAGTTCATCCACGTAGGCCCGTAGGCACGAAATTAATTTCCTGCAAGCTCAAAAATTTCTTCTCGCCTACAAACAGCATGCGCGCGGTTCTCGCTCCATGTTGAAAGCAACCGCACTGTGCACGACTAGCGCATGTCAAAGTACCATCACATACTTACCTGATCACATGTACACGAAATGCGTTGGTGCGCAGACAGACAAAAAGCAGCGAAAGAGACCCGGGAGGCAACTGTGCTGGAAATACCTAACATTTAATGAGTCGCTGTAACAACACGTCAGTTCACGGGCATTCCACCGTGAAAGGAGCGGGCTACGCACGCACACACACGCACAAAAAAAAAAAGCAAGTTGCGCCATGGTCCCATCATCTGGGAAGAGTACGATTGGCACATCGTCCCTTGGTCGATAACGTTTGATTTGATATCAGTCGCCGGCGTTCCTTCTCCTTCGGGCAACACACGCTTTCGTCGCCGAGCACTTTGTCCACGGACTGCAGCAAACACTGTTCACTCGATGTTCGTCATCACCGCTGTTGTCGTCCATTGTACTCGAGTCACGATCGCGCGTGCAATCTATCGCGTTTGCGGACACTGGGGAGTCTTCCATTTCGTAACAATTCCTGTAAAACAGAAGCGCCGTGTAGGAACGCGCAGCACATGTGTTTTTACCTTTGCTGCTTGTTTTTTTTTCTTAGTGTTGCTCATTTCCTTTGCAATGTATCTCTTCTCGTTTTGGTGCCCGCCTTCCCTTCCCCTGTGCAAAAGAAAAGAAGCAGATTGGGATTCAGGAATCAATCGTGAGCATCCATGGAGCGATTCAACTAGGACCGTAGGACTTTGCTCAGAAGACCTACATATCCTTTTTTATCACCTTCCTTGCTTGGTCTCGGACTGGAAACGTTGGATGTTTCGCCACGTTTTCATTAACGCTTTTTATGGCGTTGCAAACAACAATGAACACTATGTGCAAAATTGAGTGCCAATAAACTGTCTTTATAAAGTCATATTTGCTTGTAAGTATTTTGGCGCCAATGATTTGTGCATTGTGGTATAGTGATATGACTGTGTAGGCTGTATCTTTCGAAGGTATTTACCATAGAGCACGCTCATATACTTGCGAACGCTGGCATATATAGAACGACTGGTGTTCTCTTGACGGTACGCGCCAGCAGTTACAGGGCGCGGCAAAGGGCCTACATACATAATTTACCGCATTAAAGGTGTTTGTAGCAACCATTATATGATCGTGATGCATATGGACAAGGAGCTAGCAGCAAATCAAAGGGCCGAAATGTAGAAGGTTGCGAGTCTGTAAATACATCGCATAAAGTCGGAAGTGACGTTTCGCTTTTCTGCAGTTAAGTCAATTTAGTGAATCGTTAAACCACAGCGGCTTCGTACTTTAAGCACATGTGGTAGTCTAAGCGAAGGCGAGTCAAGTAGTCGGTTAGTAGCACTCTTGCGCCAACGTATACCTACGGCCTGTGTGTTCTTAAAAATTCCGCAGCTGACCCTGCATCGCCGATAAAGGAATAACTTGATAGGTTTGTCATAGCTAGTTCAGTCCTTCTTTTGCCACCACTGCCATTACACTGAATAAATGTTTCCGACTGAGAGCCTCAATCGCTACCTCTGAGTGATTCTAACAAATGGCGAAATTATGCCACTACGGCACTAACGCGGCCAACCGTGAATACCGGAGTCTTACGATGACACAGCATATTGGTTTTCGAGTGTAATTGGTTTTTGGCGGCCTGTCCTGTGTGGGCAGTCACTCTTGAGGCATCGTAAACGTGCTTTATGAGTGTAGGGAACGCTGGTACGTACGTAAGTTCTCCATTCCGTAATAACGTGTATTGTACAAATAATTTCGTGGTCGCGCCAATTACAGTTTGACAAAGCTGACCAGGGCACATTGGAGATTTCACTTATGCATATGCTGAGTCGCCCCATCCTGCCAATGCCTCATCGTACGTTACCATATTTGAAGATTTCCTTGATGCTGGGTTTGTAAAACACTTGAGACGAGCCTCAATTGACGGAATCTAAGAAACTGACAACGAGGTCGCTGACTCGAGGCTATCATTTCCTTTGGTGGGACTTCTGTAGTAACGCTATTCCACTCTCTCATGACCAGGAGGCATTTGAAACAATGCACGCTTACAGTGGACTTTACAGTAGCTTTCTCGGCCTGCACATAGGGTGGGAACACTGTCGTTTCTTTAGTTTGTCATGCTGCCGGTCACTGCATGTTCGCGATGACCCAGTCGACGGACATGGACACTTGGTGGTAGATGCCGGGCTGGAACGACTGGGCGCATCCAAATCCTGCTGACGTGATCCCGACGAGCGTCCACCGACCATTCAAGTTCAGCATCATCGGTCCGCCGGAATCGCCCTGAAAAGACAAGACCGTCCAAGTTTCTTTGATAGATGTGTATATACAAGTGCGGCAAGTATGGCTGTTTACGACACGTGGTGGCGTTCTCGAACGGTCACTTTCGGGGACATGATCACTTTCGAGAGATTTCGCATGACTCGGCGTCCGACGCTTCGGCGTCTGCGACCGACGGCGTTCCTCGCATCCGGCCGAGCACGCTGCCATCGCAAAGTGCCAGGAATGCCGCCACTGTATAGACAGCACAGATGCCTAAGCACCAAAACTGAGAGTTGGGCGAGTTGGTGTGGTTCCATCTTAACGAATAAGCGCGCGAAAAAGACGTAGGCGAGAAAGAGAGAAGCGACAAACACGGGCGCTACTCGCAACTAAGAGTTTAGTTTGAAAGAAACAGAATAAGTAGAAAACTGCGCTGAAAGGAGGATATCCAACCTCTCAAGTGTGCGCGAGAAAACTAAGATAGCATACACGTGGAAACAGCAAAGCTGGCCAATCAAGAACTGATTTGCAGGAAATGATGCAGGACTTGGTAAGACGCTTCTGCCTATGACAATGCTATCGAGGGTTGACTGATGCATCCGTCGCCCTCCAAAAACATGTAAAAGGCTTCCATTGTTTTCCTTGTTGTTTGGCGCTCTGTGCTTGTACAGAATCTCAGTTTTATCGAAAACGGGTTTACGCAGTCTTAAGCGGCAATGAACCGCCAAATGTGAACCAGTGCCATTCTATACCTTGAGCACGTGTTCCTGGATCCTGATATTTAAACATCGGTTTATTTGTCCGATGTAAACCTTTCCACAAGAGCACGGTATTTCATAAACAACTTCAATTTTGCAATCCACGTACTTCTTATGATTGGCAGAACATCCTGCAGGTTTGTCGCTCGCCACTTGCTGCTGTTGCTGTTGCCACATGTATGTTATTTCAGTTTTCTCGGGCACACGCACTTGAGAAGGTGTTTATTCTCCTTTCAGCATGGTTTTCTACTTTTCCTGTTTCTTTCGAAATGAACTGTTAGTTGTGGGTGGCGCCAGTGTTTATCGTTTCTCTTTTCTCGTCTACGTCTTTGTCGCGCAATTTTCGTTAAAATAGGCGCCTAAGCATCGGACGCCGTGTCACACGAAATATCATGAAAGTTACTGTATCCCTGAAAGTGACCGTTCGAGAATGCCACCCCTAATGAAAACACGAAGTAGGCCACCGAAAGCCGTTTCCCCGATTACCATCAGAAATACCGCCACAGATGGTAGGGAGGCGGGAGATATAAAAAACAAACAAAATTGCATGCTATTGTGTACAAGAATATGGTGGGCGCAGAGTGACGCTGTATACCTACCTGGGCATTATGAGCAGCTATATTTAGGGTTAAGAACAAAGAACACAGATTTTGTCGTGAATTCACAACCATTCTATCCGAATTGCGGTTCTTGTACAAGCAGAAGGCTACGCGCTTTGCTCCTCGCTTTCAGATCGAGCAGATCCTGCAAAAGCTTTCCAGAGCATGCAGGTAAAAGTTCCATGTGATTCACTGAACGACGTGAACCGAAAAAAGTACGCTGCGCAATTTAGGTGAAGACAACACAGCTGTAACCACTAAATCTTCCTTTAGAGCCGTGACAATAAAAACACAGACTGTGCTCCGTTGAAATACAAGTCAGCTGCAATTAACTGCTCTATAATCTTAAATGACGTTACTTGCTCTACTCTACAATGTGCTGATTTGAACTTTGCGTGAACTCTGCATTACCGTTTGTGTGTTTGTTTTAGCCGGCCTCTCTTTGTGATATGATGTCTCCGTCTTTTTCACTCGCTTCTCTATTATGCCGGTGTATTTCTGATATTAAAGCGAATAATAATAATAATATTTGGGGTTTTACGTGCCAAAACCACTTTCTGATTATGAGGCACGCCGTAGTGGAGGACTCCGGAAATTTTTGACCACCTGGGGTTCTTTAACGTGCACCTAAATCTAAGCACACGGGTGTTTTCGCATTTCGCCCCCATCGAAATGCGGCCGCCGTGGCCGGGATTCGATCCCGCGACCTCGTGCTCAGCAGCCCAACACCATAGCCACTGAGCAACCACGGCGGGAATATTAAAGCGAAAGCTTTACTGGCCGCGAACTTGCGATTTCGCCGTGGCGGTGCTCCGAGAAGGCACATGACGTCACACCGCGTTCCCCGTCACACCGTGTTCCTCGTCGTTGTGCTCACCTCCGCTCCCTTCGCCAGCTGCGTCGCATGCCTGTTAACATGTCGGAGGATTGAAAAGGAGAGCTCGCGTGCGCCGCAACCACAGTTGAGGCGGCATTATGGACGGCGACAATTCTGATAAGCAGGTGGAGGCCTGGAATCGACATCGGAACGAGATGAAGACGCAACGAATCGCCCAGGAAACAGACGAACAGCGCCCGAACGACTGGCTAAACGCCGCAACATAGCTAGTCAACCAGACTAACCTGAACTTGCAATCAAGATTAACCAAGGCTAACCATGCTACGCCTTAGCTTTCGCTACCTATATCCTGACATAGCCGAGCTAAGCCTATGCCAATTTCTTTACCATTTGCCTAAGAGAGAAGGAGTTGAAGGCATCAACCCTGATGCCGATCTCTCCTACACACATGGAGAGGCTTGTTGCGTTGTTGCTACATAGGTTTGTTGTGTTTAAAAGCGATCACTGAAGTCTACGGATTGCCCAGCGGGGTGGCAAATGTTTTTACTTTATGCTTTTTACAAATGCTTTTTACTTGACTGCTTTGCATGTATTTACGTTACGTACCGACGAGCTTTTCTTTACAACGCGGGAACTATCTCCGCTTCAACGGTGCTCGCAAGTGCAGAAATAAAAATAAAATTGAAGGATTGAGTAGCGTTCGCGCTAAATCACTCCTTCCAGAGCCGTTGTCGCGGACATGAGAATATGTGGACACTCCACAGCGTGAATGGGGTAGAGTGAGCGGTCCGTGAGTGTGCAGCGAGCGATGCATTCGCTGACGAGCAGGCGTTCTGCCGGAGTCTTACCACGCAGGCGTCCCTGCGCCCTTCCTTGTAGCCGGCGCACATCATCTCCTGGTGGATCCTGATGCGGATGCCGCGGATGTGGTGCCAGTGCTCGCACTCGCTGCGCGTTATGATGGGCACCTCCACTTTCTGCAGGACCCGCGTGCCGTAGCGGTTACCTGCGGGAGGCCACAGAGGGCGCGCGGGTTTGGCACGCTGCTCTGCCTGGAGCCACGCTCCGATTACAAACGCGCCACAGTTTTTAATTTCCGCAGCTCCGAGCACTGTATAGTCAGTTTATCTTTTTAAATATACTGTATTGGCTTAGTCTGTATTACTTTTATTGCAGGAAATTCAATTTAGCAAATTATTCTTGAATTTGTCTCGACGACACAATTGGAACCCAGGACGTACTGTCGAAGGGAGTTCGTACGCCCAGCTGAGGGTCGCGTTCGTAAGCTACTAAATCTGAAACGTCGGACATTGGGAACGAAATCGTAGGAGAAAACGCACAGAATATGTAATTGGAACATGAAGTTTAGTGTTTGACGGAAGCCCGTGTGGTCGGGTCGGAACATGAGGAAAAGTTAGACAAAACCCAGGGCGCTGTATACGCCGACCAAAGTAAATTTAATAGAAGAGAAGACGTTTAGGCCTTGTTCACAGGTAAAAAGTGTAGTGGCGTAGGTCGGCGTAGTGTCCAAGATTTCGTCTCACTTTTCACCATAATTGGAACAACATATGCAAAACAGGTTTCGATACAACAGACTCCTTCTTTCTCTCGCCTGAGAAAAAAAATTTAAGTTTGAGCATGAAACGTTGACGAACAAGAAGCAATTAATGTAACGTGCTAGTAGCGTCCCACTAGGAACATCAATTTGTGGAAGTCGTTTAAACGCGTACGCGCAATTTAAACTTGCGCGTATTTGTTGTTCGCTGTGTGGGCGCTACTAATGTGAGCAGGCTGAGGAATTCCTACGGAAAACAAAATCACTGACCAAAGTAACAAAGACAAAGCGAAGATGTTAACGAAAATTCAAATGTGCAGGATCTTGCATCAGTGTTTATGAACAGGCAGTCTATTCCTTAGGTAATGCACTTTCTATAATCCTCATAGCAGCGGAGGCGTGCTGGCCTCACGTGAAAACGTATTCTATTATATACAATTAGTTCAAATTGCAAAGTGCTATTCCTGGACGATAGAAGGGTGCCATGACAGCTTGAAACCAGCTGCACTATGAATCGCGAGGCCACCTTCCAGGGGAATGGGCGGTCTTTGCTATTGTGGAAATTGTTGTCCCTGCTGATATTAATTAATTGGGGAGTCTTGAGAAAAGTCACAATATGAAAAAAGAAATTAGTTAAAGTTGCGGGGACGCTTCTAAGCAAAATGATGAGAATCGCATTTGGTTCGTATTCTAGCTCGTGTGTGAAATGAAGAATCACAACCTTCGTAGTTCCACTGCTTCAGTGACGCGGTTTCAGTGTAGGCTATTTCGTCAACGACAGGGGCGATTCGGCACAGTATTGATACTTTTTTGCTTTGCAGTGGTTTTTCAGCCATTTCCAGGTCAATGAAGATTACTCGTAAGCTGCTGAAACATTAAAAACTGTAAGCAGTATAATTCTAATCGGAGGAGCAGATTGAAAGCAGCAAATTAGTTTCTTTATTCAAACTCTTCGAATATCTGTGCTTCCCTAACTGATCCTCACGTCTCTAGCGTCTTCTATGTTTAGGAATTCCTAAAACAAGTTCTCACGGCCCTTACATGGACGCTACTACCACTTCACAATGTTCAGCCTTCATTCCTTTCGTATTTATTTGTCGATGCAGAAAGCGGGGTTTAGTTGGCAACATGGCATCATAGAATACGTACAGCGCTCTTGCGAAAAAAAAAAAGATTAAAATAAAGCAGGGATAGCGCTGAGCCCTAGTCGTTTGTAATATTCGATAAACTTCGATTTGTGCTTCTGAGTCGGTTACGTCACCCTACTCTAGCCAGACCCTCCCTAGACGGCCATGGTGTACGTGAAATTTACAGAAACACAAAATCTCTGCGTCCTGTGCAGTATCCCTTCGGCAGGAAGGAGCACACGCCCTATGCGCAGCAAAGAATGCAAACACACAGCCCTGGCACGTTCGTTTTCTTTTCACGTTTCTTTATCTCTTCTTTGTTATCACTTTACCTCCCCCTCCCCTCTCTCCCCAGCGCAGGGTAGCAAACCGGATCGTCCCCTCTGGTTAACCTACCTGCCTTTCCCCTTTCCTCTCTCTCTCTCTTCAACTGTGCTGAAACAAGGAATCACAGACTTGAGGCTTCATTACCTAGCGCGAAAAAGACATCTGGCGACAGAAAGAAGCGCACGTGACACTACCATTCTGTCCCGTGTGCTAGCTCCTTGCCGTCGTCCGATCTCTTTTCCGGGCTGGTTCTAATGATGTCTCGAGTCTGTAATAAGCACAAACTAGCCCAACTGTCTTCTCTAATTGTGAAACAAGGAATGTCGCGACAAGGGGGCAAGGGTCGTTGGGGGCAAGTCCCCTTTTGGAAACGATGACACCAGCGACACCCCCCCCCCCCCCCCCGTTTTTTTTTCTTGCACCACCGTTGATCATTTCACGTCTCCATCTCCCTCTGAACCTCTGCCTTGTTTGGATTTTTTGCTTCGTGCGCATTGTTAGTCGACCAGGAATCACCAACGTGCGCCAGCTTAACCAGTATCCCTTCCTCTCGGAATCTGCTAGTGCGCATGCATTGATACGTGCGCAATTGTAGGGCAGGATGGGCCGGAGGCCCGGCCTACTGAGCGTGGAGTCTGTCTTTCCCCATCCGGTGACGGTGGCTCGCCACCCTTCGAAGGTCCACCCCCTGGGCGGCAGGCAGATGGGCAGGATGTTCTCCTGGTAGCGCACGTGCCGGTCCAGCCTGAGCAGCGCCACGTCGAAGCGGTCCGGCTGCGACGCCGAGAAGGCGAAGTTCGGGTGGATCTTCTTCTCGAGCACGCTGTACGCCTGCGCCTGGGAGGACTGGTACCGCTGGTCCTGGATGTCGTACGCGCCCAGGATCACCGAGATTCGACGCAGCGGAGTGCTGCGAAAGACCGGGGGCCACACGGGCCGGTGCATGCATAAGCTGCGGATGCACGAGAGCGCGCAGGCGTCGGCATAGCTAGATCTCGTGTTTGTGTGTAGGCCTTTTCTCTGTGAGCTCATCACCCCGGAAAACTTCCGATCGTGCATTCCTTCGCAGTCAAGTTAGCCAAGCAAAAAAAAAATGTATTTAGACCTATAAGTATACTAAAGGCACACGCTCTTGATGTGTTCAGATATAAGGAACGTGCCGCACGCGTCGAGCTCATGCACGGAGCTTTCTTGTTGTACTTAGCGGTAAAACTCAATTTTCGAACATTCTAATTCTACAGGAATACCGGTGTCACCTTGATAGCGCTATTTATTTATAGGCTGTTGCACTTCTGTTGTTTTGGGAACTATGTTTGTAAACATACACGTACACATGCAATAAAGCCTTCCGGAGAACTTCCGCGGACTATGCATGCCTTGAGTTGTCGCTGGAAGAGTTAACGCCATGGGCTGTCATTACTAGAGATCAATTCTGTACCGGCAGTCACCACAGAATATTGACCCAATAAAGCTTTATTGAGGGAAGTACGGGTCTTCGGTACAGATATGGCAAAGGAAAAGTGTCTTCAAACGGGAAGGCGCGTTGCCAGAAACAGCATCTATGACCGGAGTAAGAGGTCGGATTCCCTTGAAAAGGACAAGAGAAAGTGCCAGGCCATGACGCTCTATTAGGCTGCCTTCCATCCGGACTTACTCCTTGTAGCTCGGCACCTCCTCGTGGCTCATGTGTTTCCTTCGCGACGTTCTGTGCGCCATATACTGTAGGTTTTGGATATGAAACCAGCCATATCATTAACAGTGGGTGTAAGGAAGCAACTGGTACAAATAATGAGACGTTGTTCGTTTTTCACACTGAAATAGACTGAGTTCTACGATCATTGAGGTAAAAGTAGCAAACTCTCAAATATAAAAGGGTTGGGAAGAACTACCTAAATTCATCACCTATTTAGACACCTACAGCTGCACATTTTTTACCGGTCATATTTCTGTATGAGGCTCCGATTGGTCCGGACAACATTAAGGATCGCAAAAGCGATGACTGCAGCTGCGATGGTCGCAGCAACGTTGTACACAGCGTGTGCACCATATATTATGGTCGCTTAGTTAAAAGCTTCCGCAGCACCACTTGGTTCATTGAGAAGCTAATGCGTAGAGGCGTAAACACAGTTCTTTACATTGCTGGATCCGCGAGCCAAGATTCTAAATCAGACTGCTGCGGCTGACTGCCTTGTACTCACTGATGTACGCAGTGCGCCGCCGTAACAACGTAGTAATGGTTGACGAGGGCTCCACCGCACTGCTGACGGGAGATCTTGATATGGGCCTGCACCGTATCAACACGTCTGTCAACACAAGATTAACACGGGTCCCTTCTACGGCTGTGCATCTTTTACATGGAAATACGCTAACCCTAAGAGCAAGCAAGAAAATAGAGCGGGGGTGTTTATATAGCAAAATTCGTAAATCGAATTGAATATCGAGTAGTCCCAACTCCACAAAGGCGTTTCGCATGTATTTAATGTATTCCACATGTTTTCCGTACAATTCTTATGAAAATTGAACGGAATGGTATTAGTATAGACACAGACTCTGTAAGAACTGTACGGAAGGCATACGGAAAAGATATTGACTTACTGGAATAACACACGGCACATTTGAGTAGGTAATTAAAAACAACCTAAACGAAAGGCTTCGTTGAGTTCCTTCGGCGACAAATGGCTTGTTTGCATTATTTGATACATGCAATACCGTTAACTACTGCATGTCAGGACACACGAGAGGCTTGTGGATGAAAAACAAAGGACGGTCATATCTGATGCTCGATTATAATGACAGTGAAGAAAAAAATGTTGACCCGCACATCGCAAGGTATACGTAGTGTAGCGTTCGGTGGAAGAGCCATAAGGGCCGTAAACAGCACCGCACATCGTTTTGAAGGAATAACAACGTGGTGAGATTGCCCAAATGATAATGATTTGTCCAAATGGAGACAGCGAATTCTTTGGCTGCCTAAAGAGACATGCTTACTCAACGGCCGATGACTGTCGCGCATGGGTGACCTTCTTCGCTCAAGAACTGCATCGTTTGTGCAACAACCACGGTTATCCTACACCAGATTCAATTAAACGAGTCTCCGTTTGCATCCGTCTTTCTCCCGATAGACTGGAAGAACTGTTGTTGTCACTTATTTTTCGAACCAAACAAATGTTCGACAACTTCAAATAAGTGAAATTTAATATCCAATACGAATCGAATAGCAAAGACTATTCGATTCCTATTCGATATTTCGAATATTCACTCACACCTAAAAAAAAAAAAAGAGGGATATCTTTGCGCCCGTGGAGTGTGAACAGGAGCTTACCTGCCATGGGAACTCTCCGTACTGGGCATCCTCACCACCTATGATTCTCCTCTGCGGCTTGTTCGTTGACCTCCCGCAGACTATATAGAAGAAATAAGGTGTGAACTGGTCAGGGCACCTAGAAAGTGGGGGCTTAGCAGCAGCAGTGACCTGACGCAATTCATACTGAAACTAAAGGCAAAAATACCACAATGACACCGAGGATGTTCACCTCAGAAGACGAAGCAAGACGAAGACGAAGCGGTGCTTATTGCAATACGTCGTGTTTCGACATCGTACATCTGTTGATATTGCATCTCCAGGTAAAAGGTGCCATAACGACGGCGCAAAGATGGACCGACATACACTGACACGTAGGAAATGTGTGTAGGAGTTTTTTATGTGAAGATTCACAACCAATATGCCCCAATTTCCATCTTAATGTTGATATTTCATTCGTAGCCCACGCAGTTTATTTATTTATTTATTTTACCCTCAGGGCCTTTCAACATTATAGAGGGAAGTCTGTTACACAAGAAATATGGGCAAACAAAGTACGAGTTTGTATACATTTGCTAATAATACAATGTTAGCTGAAAGTTTGTTCAGTACACTAATGCAGCACGGCATAATATAAGTAACATAATAACAACCAACATTCGTTCATAAAATGCTTGCTGTTATACAATATTAGCTAGTGTTGTTCGAAAATTTTCATTGTTATTGATGTAAGCAATATGAGCTGGAAGTTCATTCCATTCTTTCAACGGAGGTGGCAAAAGTGAGTGTAAAAAATAACAAAAACATGTCCTGTTATATATACACAAGTTCTAACTCTATGCTGATGATCAGTGCGGTGAGATAAGTAATATGGCCGCGCCATGAAATTAGGCAGTTGAGTAGGGCGGTGATATATAGGTAATAAAAAAATATGATAGGCGAAAAATCCTTCGACGCATTGCCAGTGACCGAAGACCCAGATTTGATTTCATTGAAATAAGACACGCTCGCGGTGCTCTAATGGTTTCGCAGAATAAAGCGAGTTGAATCATTTTGGATTAGTTCAGGGGAACGTAATAGGTTTCATGAACGGAGTCCTATATATAGCTGCAGCATATTCAGAATTCGACCTTAACTAGGCATTCCTAGGTTCTACGGCAAACCAGAGGTATACACCGCAAGGTACGGTTTTCAGGATTGGATTCATTATCTGCAGTACTAGGGCGGAAATTCGGTCTAACTCGTTATTCATTATTCACGATCGTCTAATAACAGCGCGCAAAACGAGAGGCGAACACGGAAGTGACACACGCAGGGCTGTGTAAGTCTCTTCTTCCGTGTTACGTCCCTCGTTTTATGCGCCGTTAGCTGTCTGCTGTAGCTCTTCAATAAGGATTAACCTGAGTACGGAATTGAGTGCATCTGTGCCAAACATTGGAAACAATGCCTGTACTCGGTGCAGCACGCAGCTGAGTCCTACGGTAACTAGCGCTGTCATTACCAAGCCCCATTAATAGACTCATTCACATACGAGAACGTTTCGTGTATGTACGATATCCTTCGGTGGCTGGTCAAGCTGACGGACAGTGGAACAATCCACAAGAAACCACAAACCAGAACAAAACGAAGCACTGTCTCGTACATCATCTCTGGGAGTGTGTCTTCCAGATTCCACAACACTTCCCGGCAGCCACAACAATGCGAGGTGTATTGGGAACAGGGTACACATAGCACTGCCCACACTTCTTATTACTACAGAACACAGGTATCCCCCATAAAGACAGCGAGATAGATAACTGAGCAAGATATAAAGACGATATAGTTTCCTACCAATATTACTAGAGGGAGCTCTGCAAGTATGGTGGTTCAGCGACCACGGGAATGATGGGTTTGTAGATGGACTTGTCTCATTTCCATGCCTGTCTCTTTGAACGTCCTTGTGACGTTATTTATTACGCCAATCATATTTGTAAACTTTCAAAATAATAGTTTTCTAAGCGCTCCAAAACAATTAGTCTTCGCCTACGTACGTAGTCATCGCAAATCGATACATTTATACCGCAATATAGTGCTGAAAATTATCAATTTACAAAGTGCCAAAGCCGTTTGAAGCCGGAAGAACTAACGCTAGGCTAATCCATGCACTGCCCATCATTCCCATGCAGTCCGAACCGCCGTACTTCCAGCTTCCGTACAGACACTCGCGCCAGAGTTCCCTTTACGGCGCATTGCATTGTGGAAACGTGAGCACCCAAAAGCGTCCCCAAATTGCTCTCTCAAGAGTACCTGCATCTCAATGTGCAAAAAGGAGAAGGAGCTCTGTCATCCAAAGGCAGAACAGGAGCTGTTTGACGACGCCGAGAGCAGTCGCGAGCAGTCCGAACTGCTCCCGCGTGAGAAGCAGAGCGCAAGGGAGTCACGTGACGCTAATGCATCACACATTCGTTGTATTTCCTTCGTTTTGTTTAAGTGTGCGGCAGCAATGGCAACCGATAAGCGAGTGATAATCACCGCGGGAAGGTGAACAACCTGGTCACGTGATACGCCTTCACGCTCGCACTCGCTCGCGGTGCGCACGGTAGGTGTGAATGGAAGAGCGAGCAGTCGCGCTCTCTCTGTGCTGCTGCTCTGCTTCTCTCTGCTCTTTGCCTCCTCTGCTCCTGTTTTTCCAATGGAAACTCTACGTAGAAAACTGTGTGTGTTGGAGGGCAGCGTCAACGGCTGCTTTCTCCCTCGCTCACCCTCTTCGTCGCCCACGTGGTAGTACTTGCGCTGCGTGGCGGTTCGCGCGGCGGACGGGCTTCGCGCCTGGAGCGCCTGCACTGCCGTGTGGTCGGCTGGCAGCGAGGACCGCGTGCGGGGCGGCCGCACGCAGCACGTGTACAGCAGGCTGTTGCCGCAGCGACCGGCCGCCGTGCCGCCGGACAACAGGCACAGGAGCACGAACGTGCACCGGTCGTCGCCGCCGTACGAACACTGGCCCTGGCGGCTCGAGTAGTCGGACTCCTCGGGTAGGTCTGCGTCGTGCGTGTAAGCAATGGTCAAGACAACACCGCTACATTTCTTCACTTTCTACAGTACTCTGGCTGAGCAAGCAAAAGATAAGCAAACGCCTCTACCTAGCTCTGCATCAAAATTTCCTAAACTCGACTCAACTCCCTGCAGATATCCAGGGGCTACTCTTTTGTATTGGGACGGTGACAGAAAGGTATCACTGTCCGATTGTCGCTTTGCCATTGTATCAATTCCCTCCTGTTGCTGGAGCCAGTGTTTCGACGAGGGACAGGTCTCCTCGCCGAAACGTTGGCTCATGGGACCACTCTTGTTTACGACCAAGTCTTCATCTTCCCATGAACTTCTGCGTATACTTCGGATTCCGATAAATAAAATATTTGTGAAAAACGTTTCCTTCACACCCTGTGAGATTGGTTCTATCAGTGTTATATACAATCATACAGCCGCTCCGTGGGTGCTTTTGAATGCCCCTTAATTCTATTTCTGCGGCTCTTATATTTCCACTTGGGGGTACAATGGAAGAACAGTACTCGACTGAAGTACCTACAACAGCAGTTTAACCATCCTTCTCGGTTATTTATGACACATAATTCCGTAACCGGGCATTGGGCGTCTACCCTCAAGAAGGAATAGACTAGAGCAACTCCTTGTCGCTGGATTTACCAAGGAAGCAGCGATACCGAAGCGCGCTGCCTGCTTCGTTCGAAGAAATGCAGGCATCACACGCTTGGTGGAGTCACAGAAGGGATATATTACATGCGTAAGAATGTTTAGTCGTACCTAACGAGGAAACCCGTTCATCTGTCACGTAAGGCGAGTCGCTATAAACAAATTGAATGTATCAAAACAGAATAAATTCCAAAGGAAAAACGGTGGCGGTGGTGAGTTCCAAACCTACAACATCACGCTCCGAAGTCGAATGTATTGCCCACTGGTCTAACCAACCACGCTTACAGAAGGTGAATATATTTGAGCCATATGAATTTGTTGTACCGGCGGTACAAAAAGAAACAAGTGTCAGGGGAGAACATGCAGCTTCTATGAAGGCTTTCTTGAAATATTTGGTGTTGGTGGAACGAATGCCACCTCTAGGACCACACGTAGACCCGACTTGGAGCGGTGTGGACATTTGCAAAAGTAAGATTTTGCGAAAATTTATTGCCCATTTGCTCATTCGTGTCATTTCTGTATTCGTTATAGCAATCAAGTGTTTGTCGAAATGTCGGCTACAGAAGTTGGCCACGTTTTCGTAGCCCCCAAATCAAATCGAGCATACGTGGTACTCACGTGCAGGCACGTAGAGGTGTACCTGCGGGTTTGCCAGGTGCAGGCAGCAGCAGGCGGTCAGCAGGAGCGCCCACCACGAGTGAGGCCGCCACCGCCGCATGGCGCCCCCGCGCCCCGGCAGCAGTACGGCACCGCCGCCGTCTGCCCGTCTGCGCATGCGCAAACAGTCAGTACACGATGCCGCTTAGTGTATGCTCTCTCGTTAGGAAAAAAAAAAAAAAAACTAGGTCAGAACTTAGCACCGCTAACTCTCTGGATGCACCCGTGTATTCTCAAGCGATCCTGGACTCTGAACTCTTCCTTCACTCAATGACGATGGTTATGGTGATTATTTATTTATTTATTTATTTATTTATTTATTTATTTATTTATTTATTTATTTATTTATTAAAACAAAATCCTTAAGTGACTCCTGGATTGAAAAATCCGTAGTACGCGGCGTTACCGAAAAATTGACCATCTCGCATTAGGGCACTAAAATCCAATAACACCGAATTTGATGGTGCCACCCACGACCATGGGTAGGACTCGAACCCACGACCTTTGGTGGGAGTCGAACCCCCGACCTTTGGAGGGACCAAAATTCGATGGTGCCAAAATTCAATGGCGCCACCATTGACGGTCGAACCAACGACTTTTGGTGTTAAATAAGGCGAATTACGGCACAGTTGATTAAGATATAATTAATTAAGACATCCGACCCCACTCCCTTTGGTGGGAGTCGAACCTTCTACCTTTGGAGGGACCAAAATTCAACGGCACCAAAATTGATGGTGCCATCATTGATGGTCGAACCCACGATCATTTGTGTTAAGTAATGCATGGTTAATTAAGGAACACTGAACATACAGGTAATTAGTGCACTCGAGCCCACGACCTTTGGTGGGAGAAAACAAGTTATATGGAGTAACAAGAATAGGGAAGAAAACAATAATATGAAGTAACAGAAGGTAGCGTATGCTAGAGTGACCGTCAACTTGTTATTTATTTATTGGCATTCCCTTCGAAGCGGGGCGGCGACAAATATTCACCAAGCCTGCTCGAGCCAATCAATCAATGTATAGAGGTTTATCAGTCTAGCATTTTGTCTATGTCGCCTTAACCCTTTCTTTTTTCCGTAGAACCTCTGTATATACTTTGTATTGCTACCAATGCCTGTGACAGTTCCGATTTTATCAATCACTGCCCTGCTTTTTGCTCGAAATACTGTGAATGCCTATTGCTTATCTAGGCTACTGATCTGTTAATGCTTCCATCCGCTTTAAGTCCCAGGGCTTCTGGAAGGCGAACGTTTCCCTACGGGTCTCACTGGCTAAATACCTTCGTATTGAGTTATCTACTGATTTTTGCTGCTGATGACACATGCTTCACCCTGTTGCGAATATTTGGTGCAGCATGTTCTTGGCCTAGGCAACCAGCTATGCAACCTCAACTAGCAAGGCACTGCCCTTTGTTTTATAGTACAGATTTCCCCTTTCTAATTTCATTTCTTTCCATTCTCCACGGTCTTTGTTTCCAACCTTCGGATCGAATTTACTATCTCTGTTTCTGTCACATTTCTTTAAACTCCTGGTTGTCGTTTTAAACTTTCAATTATCCTGTACCTTGTTGTCAACGTTCTTCACCTCATCCTCCATTCGGTTTCCACGCTTTTGAGACACTGTGCCTTTTAAGCGGCCATTCCTATTCAAGAAAACGCTGCCATTAATGGATGGATGGATGCATGAATGTTATGAGCGTCCCCGTGGCATGGGGCGGTGGGTTGCGCCACCAAGCTCTTGCTATTATACCGCCTAGTATCCTACCTAGGTAAAAAAGAAACGAAAAAGAAAAACATGATAAATTTCCATGACCAGATTTTGTCACCTCCTATTCTAAACTTTGTCGTTTCCCTACTTCCACCAGTCTTTCAATCGCCGCTCACAAAAGTGCATGGCAGCGCCACCCCTCGGAAGAAGTAGTCACCGCGCTTCATGGTCATCCACGGGAACCCTTGAGAAGTGCAGTGTCTTCATTTGCCGAGTCTCCACCCGTCTTCACTTAGAATGCGATGATCGCAGCGTCTCGACAGCTGCGCGTGCGTGCCTCACGGCCGACCGTGCCCACTCTAACTAATCGTAACTAACTAACCTCACCTCGTATCTCGTACAAAGTTGCGATTTCGAGCACACCGTAACGCGCGCTCGCTTACGCTCGACACACCTCGAGTTCGTACCTTTTTTTTTTTTCGATTAGCTAGCTTCAAAGAGGGTGAAGTCCGGCTCTAATGCTATGACATGAATAGCGTTGTCACGCTGCCTTAAACAGCCACTAACGCTGGTAAGTGTTGGTGTTTGAGTGGAGGGCTCCCGGGTAAGTTTTTTCGCCACCTGGACTTCTTGACCCAAGGCGCGGCAGGTGAGCGAGCGTTGTTTCATCCCGCCCCCTTTCGGAATGCGACCACCGCGGCCGAAATTGAACTCGCGCTCTCGTGCTCTCAGCATCGCGCAACGTCATAGTCACGTGGGCCACCGCCCCGAGTCACCTACGCATTTGTCAACTGTCGTTCCGATAGGGTGATACTTCAAGCGGAAATGTAGAGCATCATCGTCGCGTGTGCACTGACTGCGTCTCGTGCGAAAGCTTGCGCATTTGTGCAAATGTGCGCAAGAGAAAGAGAAAAGGATGCGTAGAAAGGCAGGGAGGCTAACCAGAGGTAGTTCTGGTTGGCTAGCTACCCTGCACGGGGGGATGTGTTAAGGGGGATAAAAAGAGAAATACAGTGAAAGCGGGAAATAGAGAGAGAGAGAGAGCAGGAGAGAGAGAGAGAGAGAGACAAACACGAACAAACCGCGTACTCTATAGAGCGGTAGGGGGCGGCGTTCTTAAGGTCCATCGTGAAGCCCCGTAGACACACACAAGACTGTTATGCATAACTGCGCCATCCTCTTTCAGAGGCAAATGATAGCGGGCGTCATATTTGTGCACCAACGTCTCCCCATACCATTTAAATATTAAGGGTCGGTGAATATTCGAAGTTTGAAACCGTAATCGAATAGTTGACGCTAACTAATCATATTCGTATACAAAAACGAGCTAACTGTTCGGTATTTACGAATAATTCAAATAAGCAAACACTTCGCAACAACCGACTGGTAAATTTCCATCCACTGTTCTCCGTGTGCTAAGCCAAGTATCGGAAGCTATGTGAAGTGAAACAATTGACAAGGTTCTCCAAGCAATGCAGGAAAAAATTAGCAATTCGAGCCTTGTTGTTGGTTTCGCGGCGGAAGCCTACGTGACAACCTGCGATTTTTTGTTAGTGTAGTCTGTAATTTAGTGTTTCTTGCAGTGAAGTCATATAGTAGCTTTAGCTTATACGCTACGATCAGCGCTGTTTTATTTGCAATGGGTTCATATGCATGTTTCTACGGCACACAAACCCTACAGCAGCTTTTTCTTCTCTTTTTCGAAAGCTTCTGAGTTTATTTTTTAACAGCCATTTCTTTTGCGTTTTTGAAAAGCTAGTCATACAGGAACCATTATTTAATGGAACGCTTGTTTACGACCCAGCTATAAAGATATTGAGAGGCTATCAATGTAGTTACTTGCTTCACTGATAATGGTTGTCCGTGATAGTGGACTGTCTTTTTTCCACTAGTTAGTACAAGCGTAGTACCTAATTAGGCCGAATTACAGAAATGTCTATTTCTCCTGTATATATGTGCGTCTGCGCTTGACTGTTCGATATTCGATTCGATTTTTTATGCTTACTATTCGTATTCGAAAAGAAAAGTGATATTCGCCCCCCATACCTCTCGTAAATATTCATAACAATAAAAACGAACATCAAACGCGTAATATGGAAGATATGTAGATTCGGCTTCCGGTGGCGGAAAGTTGCTTGGCGAGGGAAACAACTTCTAGGATAGGTGGATAGGAGAGAAGCGCGCTTGCTTCGATGATGCAGTTCGTCTGCCCATCGAGATGAAATCAGTTGGCGCAACCTGTCGGATCAGCAGCTTGGCTCCCGTCTGCAAAATCTGTGCTCGTAGCCGAAACAGTTTCTGCTTCATTCTACGAAATGCAGGCAAGTATCGATGTTTAAATACCATCTCAAACAACTTAGACTACAATGTGCGACCCTGTGAGCGATGCTTGTTCTCGAGTAGATGAGTAGCTTGTGGACAGGAACTTTTTATAGGGGCACTAAAAGCAAATGTTAAGTCAAGCTACAGTGATAGATTAGTGCTTGCGAATCTTTAAGGCATCAATACCATCGCGAACAGAGCCTTATGGATCGAGAAATTTAGGTAAATGCAGGACATGATTAAAGACTCCCCCGGGACATTCAAGCACTTGCCCGATGATGAAAGCGCTCCTCAGTTAAATTTTATCCCTGGCACTCAACCACTTGTTCCAAAAAAACACCCTTGTGTTGAATTATAGGCCGAAATAAACTGCTACTTGTCCAGTTCTATTTCATTTCTAAAACAAAGAACTCATTGAAGTTACGCTGAGAACGACGCAGGCGGCCGAAAGGTTTCGTTTTCGATTGACTCCGCATCACCCACGCTTTCGCGTTTCTGCAGTTTCGTTATTGCGTAGTGCTGCGGTGGTTTTGCTCCCTCGCGAAACTCGTACAAGCTTGAAGTAACAGAGAATTTAACTTCCATGTGATGTTGCGGGATGCCCGAACGGTCTACGCCACTTGACCAAAAACCAGCTGCAGCGGCGAATCCACCGCTCTGTCTTGACTCGGTACCGCCATCTGTCGGGCGCCGGTTTACTCATCGACGGCAGCAAAGGGCGGTGATGGCGTATGCAACGTCACCACTCCCCCGGTTGGGTGGCGGGAGATTTGAATTTCGATGAAGGTATTCGTACCCTTCGGACGCAATTTCCTCGCAAACGAAGTCTTTTCCTGGCAAGAAACAAGCGTTTCGAGGTTTCAGGAATGGTACTTAAACAGTTCACGTCGACTTTGTATTTGCCTTTAGTGTTCCTTTAAAGTCCACAGGCCAAATACGGAAGGCGCCGTATATTTCTGTTTGTCGTGCTGCTAGTCACGAGACGCGTAGAACGCAGCCGCATATTACGATCGTACCTCTGCACCTTTTAATTAATCAAACGCCACTTAGCCCTTTCGTACACTGCTAGCACGCTGGCTCCCCGATGCGTCTCGGAATAGCAGTATAACGCACACACACCGGTATACGGCAACACATGCGTGGTCGATGCACTAGAAGTAGCGTTGCACGATTTGCGCCGAAATCGTCTTCGGGCAAATCGAGAGAGAGCGTAGGACCTCTTTCGCGTAAGAAATGGAAAACAAAGAAAAAAAAAAGGAAAAGAAAGGAAACCTCGGTGGCGCTCGCCCCAAAGCGCAGCTACATAGCGTGCGCGCGCGCTATTTTTATACGCGTAAGTGCGCGCAAGCGCGAAAAAGTCGCTCGCTATTCATTCTCGGATGCGCGGTCGCACTTTCAGCGGGAGCCGAGATACCGGTGGGCTTCCCCGACGTCGCTCGGTCAAGAGGCGGATAACGGCGCAACGTGTGCCGGTGTCGCTGAAGGGGCAGCGGGTATGCACGCGCGCCGAACTGTGTTTTCCCGGCTCTTCCGCCCCAGAGACCCCGCGGTGTCGTTTCTGGGGTATCGATTAAACGGTCGCCTCGTGGCCATGCTTCTCCGAGCGTGTCTTCGTCCCTTTGTCGCCGTCTTAGGGACCCGCGCCCCCGAACAGTGAAGCGAGAGCTCAGCGCCGCGTACTGTCTTCTTAATAAGGAGATGGTGTAGCGCTCGATTAATGCCCCGCAGCAGCGGCCATAATCATGTCCGAATTGATGCTGGCTTAAAACAGTAGTGCAAGTTCGCTATCGAGACGTCGATCATTGGCAACTCTAGTCATCAAGAGACATTGTCCGCCCAGCCCATTGGATAGCCCATGCATGTAACACCGCATGCAGCACATGCCTGATGTAACACTGGATAGCACATCATGTATTTCTTACATACTAATTTCCCCTCCCTTACCATCATCTGCCTTTGTTAGTCCCTATATAGGGTATGTGTTTTCCCTTTGACCCTCTCACCTTTCCTCGCGTGTATACCAGCAAGTCAAAGTCCTGTCCTCCTAGGCAATACCTCAAAACAACAAGCTTGGCTACGCGAACTGTATACTCGCTGTGACTCGTCTAGTGGACCGGATTAACCTGAACTGTTGCCTCCTCTCTCGAACTTTTTCACTTTCCCATAACCCTGCTCCCGTGTAGGATAGCGAACTGGACATAGCCTAGGCAACTCACCTGAATTTCCTGCTTCCTCTCTCTCTTTCAATGAACTCTCTACCCTTCCACTATTTCCGCCCCTCTCCCTTCACCTTCGACGCTTGATCCGGCACAATGTTGGTAACGCAGAGAAAGTCGATAAATGTGGCGAACTTTTAGTCACCTTTGCGGTAATTTTTGCCCTTTAGGAATCTTAGCGACTTCTTCAGTGACTTTTCAGGGATGTAAATAGCCAGTAAGTTACCACGGTGAAATTCATCAAGGGACTTTAGCCAAACCCAGGGCCGCACCCCTGTTTTATCCGAAGGTGGTATCTGCGCTCCAATTCGTCGCTGCTTCTAAAGGCATGCCGAAAAGCGTACTAAAGAGCAATCTGGACGCATCAACGCTTCTATACTGGGCAAACCACAATATAGTAATCAGACACCGTTTCAGAAAATAGGGGGTTGTGTTTCGTTTTAACATTCTGACTACTTACTCGCCACCACAGCAGGTTATATAAACTTGTAGTTGAAAAAAAAAGTACGGCAGACATTTAGCAACAATCAAAACACTAAAAAAGAACTGAGCAGGTCATCATCATTATCATCATTGTCATAATTAATTAAAAGAACTTATGCAAAAAAATGAAGTACTTTGTGTTGCGATCTAGAAATCTTGCCCGAAACTAAAGCTACAAAAATGAATCCAGCATCACACCTTTTATATCATCAACACACCCTACCAAATTTATGAATATCTCGAAATACAGCTGAAACGTTCCATTAAAGGGACACTAAAGAGAAATAGTATTTCTTCTGTATACGTAAGTTACGCTTCTAAGATATCGAAAACACCATTCTTACCAAGGGAAGACGCTTGGTAAGTCAGAAAAAGAGCAAAAGCAAAAGACATGTGGTGACGTCATCTTAATTTCCCCCACCATCTTGCTGTGAAGTCATGGATTTTGACAGCGTCTTCTAGGGTCTAGTTAATTATTTAGCCGTAAAGACCGACTAAAGGAGCCAAATATCGAACATCGCGAGTTTCGGGAACTTCTACTGAAAAATACATTGAAATCCGTGACGGCACAGTGACGCACTGGCATTGAGGATTCAGCGTCAAATTAAAGAAAGCGAAACTTGGACTTTCATTTTATCTTCTAATAATCAGCTTATTATTCCGAAATTAGTGACAGGAGACTTTTATAAGAGCGATTTATCCGTCTAAACCGATTTAGTGTTTTGCTTCAGTGTCGCTTTAAAGCGTAGATGCAAACATACGAATGTCCGACCACCTTTGTCGTCAACGAATCTCGAAAATGGGCGCGTCACCGAGGCTTCGGTGCTTCTTTTTTTTTTACCTGTCCTGTGAGCATGACGAGACATGTTTATCTGCTGCTGGACCATCCCGCCGCTATGCGGTGCACCGATATGCCTTCCATTTGAAACCCAGGCCTGGATCTCATAAAGGTAGCGACAACTGCCAGCAGCGCCTCATCATCTGTGCCAACAGCAAACAAAATTCAATTGCACAAGCATGATGCACCGCTTGATCGGCGTCTTTTCCAAGACCACTCGCTCTTGCGCTCCCTTTCCCTCTGCGCGAACAAGCAGAGACGAGTCCCCACGTGCGGATTTAGGTACGGTTTTCTCAGTGATTCAAACGCGATAATCCGACCTCATGACGGCCGGAGCTTTTTTGCACCAACGGTAGGCGCTCGGTGACCGCTGGGCTACCAAATGCAGTGCGTGACAAGGGCTCGCGCATAGTATACCACGCAGTGCATGAATTCGGTCTCCCCAGCACGTACCGCTGAAAAAGCGCCGGGCGCAGCGCACATTGTGCATAGCGTGTAGATCGCCGAGCGCTGTGTCCTTGCGATTGTGGAAGCCATATATGGACGTCTGCTGACTGGTTGCGAACGAAGAACAATTGCGTGGCGCGGCGTGCGGCGCCTGCTAGCTGCTCCTGGCCGACACCAGGGGGCGCACCGAAGTGACCGTCCAATCGCGCAGCTCAGCTGCGAGATCAAAGCCTTCCGCTTCTTCTTCGTAGATCCAGAGCTTTTACCTTCATTTCCACGAAATGGGAGTCGAAAAATTTCGAAACTACCACGATCTATCGACTGATTCATGGAGCTGCAAACCCCGAAGCAACACTACGACTATGAGACATGTCGTAGTGTAGGGCTACGAATTAATTTTGACCACCTGAGGTTCTTTAAGGTGCGTCCAAATCTACCTAAACGAGCGTCGTTTCAAGTTACCCCCAATCACGTAAGGTCGTTGCCGCCCTAAATCAAACCCGCGACGTCGTGGTTAGCCGCAGAATCCCATATATGGACTGTGCCACTGAGGCTGCTAAATTACTGCAATGACAGAAACAACCACTTATTTGCATTTCTAAAGAGCGTTATCTTGTCATCTCGTCTACATATAATGCGAGATCATGGCCATTAAGAAAACTAAGCTCTTGCTTGGTGCAGCGCCTCCTTGTACTGTCGGACAGAAATCTCGCTCCGCAGTCTTTGCAGCAAGGGTCTTGCTCCGGGGGCAGTGCGCACGAAATTTGTAATTTATTATGATTATTATTATTTTCATGGGAACACGCTTAGATATTCACATGACAGTCATCAAATATAGAGAACAAATGCAGCCTGCTGTTGGACTTTTCGTCCTTCTTTTCCCTTCAGCAGCATACCTTGACCATCAATTCACGTGGCAACATTTTGGACATTTGCGTCTCGAACGCTCAGGTTACAGATGTCTCTCGTTCCGACATCTACCGTGTGCGTCCCGATAAGTTTCGCTCCTCACTAAAGACAACTGCCTCTTTGTCAACCCTGAGGCAGAGCGCCTCCGGTTGCATAAATGAATCCTCTCGTTTCGCTTTCAAGCGTGGTAATTTATTTGTTTGTATTCTCGCAGGTCACAAAGCACGGGGTCTTTATTGCGGCGAGTAGCGGTACCGCGTCGCACTGGACAAAGGACGTGCAGTATGCAGGACAGTACAAAAGAACGTCTTTGTCTTTTGCTTATTGTGCTGGTACTCTCGCACGTACGGCCCGGTCGTCGCCATTGTCGTCGCCAGGTTGTTGGCACGAATAGTGATGCGGCATTACCCTCCCTCCTGAGTGAGCATCGTCCCGATGCTCATAGAATGGCAGTCGTTAGACTCGTTAAACAGCTTGTCGGTGTCCAAATTATTCAGGAAGACTGCGCTTCATGCGCCCCACGTGCACTACTTCAGGCACCTGTTGACGACGTTTGGAGCAGCATGAACCGTCACCCAAGAACTTGCAATTCATGTCGCTGCTAATGCGGCGCAGAACCTTCTATGGTCCGAAGTATCGGCGTATAAGTTTCTCAGTGAGGCCTCGGCGTCGTACCAGATACAGATACGAAACCCAGACCATTTCCCCGGGTGGTGACGAATTGGTGGCGGAGATTGTGTATATATATATATATATATATATATATATACACAATCTCCGCCACCAATTCGTCACCACCCGGGGAAATGGTCTGGGTTTCGTATATATATATATATATATATATATATATATATATATATATATATATATATATATATATATAAGTAATAAAATGCACCTACTATAACATTTTAGTGGTTTTAACGCCACGGGTCTCTGAGCTACGGGTGATAGTCTTGTGGAATACGCACGGGGAGGTTTTATTTAGATTTAAGGCAGGCAGGTTTGCAAGAATTGGGAAACGCGCGCCAAAGGCATTTTCGTTTCGCCAACGCCTAATCTTGCGCAACGCAGTCCGTCATTTCTTTCCGGCCTTTATGCCGTAACCAATGGCAAACCCTTTATCCAAGAACGGCTTTCGGTCTGTGGTTTAAAAAACAGGTCTACGACACAAACAAGAGATAACATCAAAGACAGGCAACCCTAGCTTAAGACAAAACCAGACAACAAAAGAAGTGGCGTTCGATCACTCTGTATTGACGCGTGCCCATTCATTGCCTTTACGTCACTTATGACATAACGGCACGCTTTAGAGTGTAAGGGCTTCGACAAGCATCGCCGCCTTCAAGCTTCCTCAATGAACGTGCAACATACAAAGGCCCGAGCATACAAGTTCAACACTGCTGTTTTCGGCGCGGATGAGATTGCCTCTTCGTTCCTGAGATCCAGAAAAGGTGCCCACGGTAGTGACGGCCTAGTGCCTCTTTTGACGGGGCCATTCATTGAACCCATTTGTGCTGCTGTTCGCATGGCTGCGCAAATTCACCGACGGGTCGCCCTCGCACCTGTCCGTTTTCTTCTTATTCTTCTTCTTCTTTTTTGCGAAACGGTCAACACACCTGATCGCATCGAGTGAACACCGTCAGTCCCGCAATGCACGGAGGCGATAATCTCACGACACGCCTTAGGGTTAAGGACCTGAGACGCCGCCACACTTGCATGACGTGTCCTTTTTTTTTTTGTTATTCAGAGACCCACTTCTTCGCGCGAGGAGTCGCATGCAAGGAGCCCGGGTCGCAAAGATGGCTGCCAGCTTCGGAAAATACGCGTGACCCCAAACAACGCGGCTGCTGCCCCTTAAATACCCGCGCAGGCGCCTTGCTGAACTAAGCATTCGTTGCGCAAAGGGAAGAACCGAAATCCGGTCAAACTCCCCCCAAAAAGCGCGCAGGTTTCTCCTCAGCGATTACCTCGGCCGCGGGGCGAAATTATCGCGGCAAAAAGAAAAAGCAAACACTCACGACGCGAGCGTGACGACGAAGTCGGGTATTCAGATGCGGGACACGAAGACTGCGTTTAGTGCCCGGCGCTG